>NC_061114.1:90433108-90642147 GCF_002878395.1 Capsicum annuum | reverse complement strand
TACATATATTGAAACAAAAATGTATATTGACCAACAATTCTGTTTCACGAGAATATATACAAAAAAAAACTCGTAATCATTGTCAACTTCATTGCTCCCCCTTTTAGATTTAGTTACCTTAAAATATTTTTTCCTTTCCGCCTTGCCAGAAGATGCAAAATTCTTTTTTTTTTGATAAATCAACCATAAAAAAGATGGGGGAGTGACTTACATAATATATAAAAATTTATATTATAAAATAAAAATCTGCAAAAATGAAGAAATTATAAAAACGGGGGAGTACTCCCCGTTTTCTATTTTTTTTTTGTAAAATAGATGAACAATGAAGAAATTTAACGACTAAATGACATAATATATAATTTTTTTTTTATAAAATCTAATGTCAATAAATATCCTAAACTGATTTTCTGTGGTGAAAAATCTGCAAAAATGATTTATCACAGAAAAATTAAGAATTATATTTTGTGATATTAGGGTGACTTTGAAGAAAAATAAGGAGAAGAAAGTTGAAGAAGATCTCTTGAATAATCATGTATTATGATGTTGTCAATGTTGTCGTTTCTTTAATTTAAAATCAAGGATATTAGAGTGATTTTGAGAGAAAATTAAGGAAAAACAATTGAAGAAGATATCATAAAAAATCTTGTGTTTTGATATTCAATTGTTACCTTTTTTTGAGCCAATAGGATAGAAAGAATAAAAAGAAAATATCAAAAATAAATATGAGAGAGAAAATTGATATATACAAATCTTAATATATTTATATATAGGCCCACAAAAAAAATTAACTTTTAACTATCAGATGACTATGAATTATAATTTTTTATAATATTAATCATGTCATGTAATTAATATAATATTTTATCTATAATAAGTAATTTTTCCATTTTAAATAGCCATGTGTTTCTTCTTGCCTCTTTGTACCATTGTCACATCTATTGAAAGTGAAAATACATGTCCAATAGGGGACTAGGAACGTTTTTTTACTTTAATTCAAAATGGCACCTCCCTTCTTTCTCTTTAAGTATCAAATGCAAACCCTAAATTCTTATTTTCTTTAAATCTCAAGTTCTCGAAAATCTTTTCTTTGTTTCATTTAAATCTAAAAAAAGAATCTCTAATTTTTATTTCCCTCGTTATCTCAAAAATATCTCAGCCTTCATTTCCTTCCAAGACATCTCTTGAGGACAAAAGCCCTGAAGTTGCTTCACCTCTGATCGAAAATCAGCCTCTCATCCATGGCAGAAAAAGATACCTCCATCATATCTCCTATTGCTGATACAACTCCTATAATTTCTCGTATTCCTCCTAAAACTGCCTTTGTTGCAGTTGAGGAACAAACCCTCACTGCATTAACAATGTATGAGTCCCCTATTGAATTAGTTGCTCCTAAGCACCAACCTGGTCCTGTGAGTACTAAAGAGACTATGAGATTTCTCAAGGACAAGGTACCCTTAACCCTACTGACTCCATCTCCATTGATGAACACATGTTTAATGGTGTTTACCAGTTGAAAGAAATAATCCCTCAAATAGTGCAGCAGCAGGGGTAGACTGGGTTGCTGAAAGTTTGACCCTTTTAGCTGGAGACCAACGAACAATTCCAAATGAGTTTGATGAACCCATCTTGTCTAAGTCTCCTATTAGATCTCCCTATCCAAATTATGATAAGATCCCAGCCTCAGTTCAAGTCCAAATAACCACTCTTGCCCCCAGATAAGGATGAAGTAGAGGAGGATGAAGGTGGTGATTTAGTGTGGAAAAGATCTGGACAGTGTGGTTCCAAAGGAAAGGAAAAGATAGACTCTACTGATAAGTTGGTAAAGGCCTATGTAACTCTAATTGCAGATAAAAAGTTTATAGGTAATGCTATGTAAGAGAATAAGTCTACTACTAATCACAGGAGAAGAATGAGAAAAGTTTGTGTGATAGAGAGAAAGGAAACTCCCACAAAGGAGGTTGTTGAAGTAGAGGAGAATGAGGACGGTGAAATAGATTTTGATGTTGCTGCACCAATAACAAAATAAGGAAAGAGAGCAGGTATCTCAAGACCGGCTAAGTCTTCGTGACGAAGCCCAAAGTTGTTGATCCTAAAAAGCATATCTTTGTCAAACGAAAGGTAGTTGAGGCTCCTAATGGACCTAGTCCTGAAGTTGTTTCCACTACATTTGAACTAATGGGTCACTCAGCTAAGGAAATATGTACCCCTTCTAAGCATAGGAAAATTCAAAAGGATGAAAAAGTTCTCACTAGGGAGGAAAGGATTCAAGCACTTAAGCCGAGAATGTGTGAGTTGGTTGAATATGTGAAGTGTCAATAGTGGATTTTCTTATTTGAATTTCCAATTTCTTTTGTTCATGATGAGTAAGTGAGGATTTTTGTTACACTTTAAAATTCTTTGAAGATGGTTTGCATTTGTCTGCTATGGTACAAGGTGCTGAGATCTATCTTGATGAATCTGTCCTTGGTAAAATTCTAGACGTCCTTGTGTAAGGGATCAGGTCTATAATAAACAAGGTTCCATCTCTTGAGTTTGTGCAAGAAGAAAGAAAAGTTATTGAGAAATCAAAAGCTGGAGTATAGAAGAAATTCCTAAAAGGGAAATTTTAATAGTTGTTTGAACCTGTTAACAAGGTACTGCTACCATGTTTAGAAAAGTGTAGTGTCACCTAAGCAGCAAACATGTTCCTTATGGAGGACCTTGGCAAGTTTGAAATCATCAACCTTCCTGCCATCGTAATCGAACACATACACAAGCAGATGTATTTTAAAGATGGAAAGCATGAAATGGCGTATAGTTTTCTTCTGAATAAGGTATAGATCACTTTAAGATTGAGTTTTCAAAAGGTATGGCTTGGTTGGTAAAGCACACCTTCTTTATGACTACCTTGATTTAAAATGAGTGTGTGGAAGGAAGGGTAGTGTCAAAATCTAAATCGGAAGTCTCCAATCTCAAAATCTAAAACGGAAGTCTCCAATCTCATTGATGAAAAATAAATGTTGGCTGCATAACTGGAGGAATGACTATTGGAGTGTTTAATCGGGCTTCAGAAATCTCTTAGTTAAAAGCAACTCTGCAACACCTTTCAGTTGAGGGACATGGTAACATCGATGCTCTCCATGCAGAAAATAATGATCCGGATGAAAGGGTCAAGGGCCTGAATGTAGGGTTATAGGTCTAAATGCTGAAGTAAATGACCCGACTAAGCATCTTCTGAATTCTCACGCATATGAGATTGAATGCATGAATATGGTCCGTCAGTCCCTTTCCCCTAAGCCTCCTCCCTCTTAGGCCCTCTTCAAGTTGCTTTAGTTTCGTGTCCTAGTTCTCTTAAATCTCCTTTAGTTGTCTATATGGCTATTTTGAAATAGTTCTTTTTTTATTTTCACTAAGTTTAATATGTATGATGTTGTTTTCTTTGTTCTAATGAATGGAATACATGTTTTTGTCTATCATCTATCCTCTTTTTGGTTTTGTTCATTTGTATTAGTGTTGCCCTTATGGCCACGAATTATCCCTTTAGGCATTTTGCGTAACTTGGTTTACTATTATCACTTTTGTATGATGACAAAATAAGGAAGATATTATCAATGGCAGTCTTGGTTTACATCAGGGGATCCATCCCTTTTAGACAGGGGAAACACTAAAGAAATCTAGTTAAGAGAGGGAACATTGCAGACAGGGGAACAAATGGAGGAGTGAAGGAATCTGGTTGACGGGGAATAACTGGAAATAGTGAAATAGTCTATACAATTTGTCTCATCAAAAAGAGGGAAATGTTGTATTTTGGTTTTGATGATTTACAAACAAGAAGGCAAGGGACCTGGTCTATGCTATGTTGATTCAACAATCGAAGCAAACTTTGTATAGCTGTAAGTTGTAGAGTCTATTTTGGTTGGTTGTGCGATAGCAGTGATGCAACTGTCTCGTTGGCACCTGGACCAATAGAGTGGCTTTATGATCTTGCTCTCTCTTGTAAGAGGAAGATGTGACATGAGAAAAACCTAATTTTTGCAATCAAAAATATTCTCCTCTTATGAAAATCCCTTTTCATCAGATTACTCCTCACCTTCAATAAGGTACCTAATAGAGCTGCAATTTAGACTTTGTTAATATCCTTGAGTCGTAGTCTTTTGTGCTTACTATTGTAAACCTACTTCTATTCTATAACGGATTGTAGGTATCTGTTCTTATCTGGATTTTTGCGTTGAGATTTTTTAACTAGAGTTAGTTATCAATTTAGCTTTAGGTTAGTCAAAGATTTCTTATTTATGACTTATGTTATTCAAGGTATATTTACGTTGGGAATCAACTAGAGTTGGTTGATTTTGAAGGTGTAGTAGAGTTGTAGCACAAATCATGTAATAAAGGTAATAAAGGTATTGCAAGGTGAATAGGATTAAGAGTTTAATCCTTGTGATTATTAGAGTCCGTAATCACACTTTTAACTTGAAGATAATGGAGCTTGTTGATTTTTCCTTCCTTGAGCAATAAGTTTCACGTAAATTTTAAATGTTCTTTATTTTCATCACCTTATGTTTATATTTATTTTACTAATCTATTGTTTAAGAGACCTACAACTTTTACCTGTGATGGACACGTGTAATTCAACACTCTTATAAGTGTAATTTCCTCAATTTCATAGGTGTTTTCTTAGCTCACTCATGAATGATTGTTTTTTTATATTGAAGAGTCTGACTTTGGAAAAATAGCATCTATAAGTTTTCGAAAGATAGATGCAAAAAATAGGAATTAATAAAGCGAAAAACCACATTTTTATGTTCAAATAATTTCGGTCTTGTAGCAATTTTATGTTGAAGGAAGGTCAGCACCCACAACACTAAGATCCTAGATCCACAAGTGACTATTTATCACATACATGGATACACATATATATTTAAAAAGATACAAGATGAGTCAAGTGATACAAATAATAAAATTATTAAGTATGGAGAGTAAGAAAGTGTTGGATTCCCTTTTGAGGCACCTAACTCCTAAAACTAAGACTCAAAAGTTGTTGTGGTACAGATGAAGAATATAGTTGTTTGCCCAAAGCTGTTGTGGGTCAAATACTAGTTTTAAATGTGAAATCCATCTTTTCCGATTCACACATGAAAATATATATAGAGAAAAGAATGAATTAGTAATTAATTAAGGTAATCTAAATAATTACGAAGATAAGGTAGTATTCATGGATGTGCCATAAAGAAATGGACACAGTTTTCAAATACAAAAGAAAAGTAAAAAATCCCGAAAAAGAAAGGAAGAACACCAGGACTGGAAAGTTAAATACAATCTCATGATGTGCTATCTTTTGAGGAAATGCCTTTCATATTAGTTTCTTATCTAAGATTTGCACAAAGTATTTAATCTAGACAAAGGAACAGATTCATGATCACAAGACTTTTAAAGACATTGCATAAATTTAAACAACCTAATTAGATCAGTCATTTAGCAAGCAATATAAAGGTTAATAATCTTACGAAATAGAACTTTAGAGTTTCTTATTCAGACAAACTTTTTTGAGTACATTCTTATTTGTCTTCGATTTGATCAGGCATGTTATGTCATTTTGACATGTAGCATGACCCCATCGACTTTCTCACTTCACTTGGCATGTAATATTGTTTGACATATATCACTAATTTGTGCTTCTAGAGTAATATGACATCTTGGGTTTTGAAAAGTAAGCTCATCATTTATAGCCCAATTTGATGGACTAGCCCAAAAAAATTTAGTCATTAGTTAAATCCATATTTATAGGTAATAAAGAGTTAACTTAATCAAAGTAATTAATGTGCCATGATTTCATGGTACTTTCGATGCTTAAAATGAGGAAAGTATGCAAGAATTTAGGTATTTTTGTTTGATACGATGTGTTTTTGTGATGTTGTGCAAGAAAACAGGGTTCGGAAGCAAAGCTGAGGAAAAGAGATCAAAATTTACCAAGTAAGGAAGAAGGCGTTCCATGGGAGTGGTCTATGACCCCTGAATTGTACATGCGACCCGCGGGAAGTGTTTGTGAATAAAACTCTAAGGATGAAGGAAGATGCTGAGTTCCACGAGTTAGACCCATGATTTGTGAACTTGATCCATGACCAGTGGAATCAAGCCGTGAATGAGAAGCTGTAGGTTGTGAAAAGTATGTTGTTTACAGAAGAAGTCTACGACCTATGATCCGTAAACTTAAACCATGAACTAGATACTGAGAAAAAAACCCAAAGTCTGATTCCACGAGAGAGACCTATGATCCATAGGCTGATTAATGATTTCAGTCCATGAGTCATAGGAAGCTGTCGACCTACTTCTCCTATGCAGTTTAGGGTAGGATTCATTTTGTATCTAGAAATACTCTCATTGGGTTTTATGATTTTTTACGCACTATACTATTCTGAAGTTCTTAGACATATTCTGGGTCTTGGAATTATTGACATTGATTTGTAGGCTTTTAATTCAACTTGAGATTTCATAGTTTTCGTCTTAGTATTGTAAGGAAATGATTATGTTTTCTTATTAGAATTTATCTTGTGTTCTTGCAATCATGAGTACCTAAACATCATAACGAGGGCTATGAGAACCCTGACATATTAACAAAATAGTATTCAAAGTATAAAGCGATTCTCGAAAGGTATTTAGACATGTATTATTTTTTTATTTGATTTTTTTTCAATGAGTGCATGCATTAAGACTTGTCCTATCTCTACCCTAGACTGTAGCAAGGGTAGTTGGATCGAAATAGCGAATTAACAACAACACTTAACTTTATCTTCATTTAATTAGCCTTGAGCCAGTAAACGCGCTAGACTATATTAGGATCATAGCTAGGGGTCAATATTGCAACACTCCGGACACATTAACCTTTGTGCTTGTGAATAGTCATCTACATGAGGCATAACATAGTCAATTAGATGATACATAGCCTATAGATTCTTCATGCTTAATACCATAAGAGATCACTAAAGTACAGAGAACCTACAGAGTTATGATGTTATTGGGGAGCACAGACCTAGTGCCTTTCTCACACTAATTACAAATCCAATAAATCAACGCTTGTTACTACTGCTACTTTATTTCACAAAACCCCCATCTTTTACTTAATTACCAATTACTTAAATACTTGATCTAATGTCATCCTATTCCTTATGAGATCAACACCAACCTCATTGGGTTCTATATTTGATCAGTAACCGCTTATACTTTTAGAAGGTGTAATTTGAGCGAGATCAAATTTTGGCGCTGTTGTTGAGGAATACAGTTACAGAATTGAATTATTATGTTTGTCAGGTTGTTGGTTTCATTTGGTAATATTACTTTATACTATTTCTAAGGGATGCGATGGTGTATTTTTAGTACTTAGAGACGACGAAATCCCCTAATTCCCTTTTATCCTTAACTTTAGAGAACTTTGAGATGCAATAGAAAGATGGAGAGAGAAGGAGTTTATGATCGAGGAGCCTTGCTTAAAAGGGTTCATATGACCCAGCAATTTGAATCAGCCACTTCAAAATGATGTTCAGGAAACTGCAGAGCAAGTTATTGCTCACTTAATGGCTAAGAAAAATGCTAGGCAAGAAGTTGCTCGATGTTCATCTAGGGAAGAAAGGGCTATAGACAAAAAAAGGAAGATTGTCTAGTTGCACTTGATGCGAGGGACATATTGAGAAGAAATAGGGGACATATCCCATCCAACAATATTGCCAATTTATGATGATTTAGAAGAAATATTTGGGGTATGCTTAACCAATTGAAATAAGTGCAGTCATTACTCTAGAATTGCATAAAGGTACCAATTTTGATATAACAAATGCGATGGCCCAACTACCGAATTTGAAGGAGGTATTTGATGGCCTACCCATTGATGATACAAACATGCATATGATGAATTTTGTGGGAATCTAAACTTCATATAATCTGACTTGGGTAAGTCAGGAGTTCATACAACTAAGATTATTCCCATTCTCTATGACAAGGAAAGCTACTTTATGGTTAGGTGATTTTCCCTGTGGATCTATCACTACTTGGAACAAGTTGAGGACTCAATTCTTAGATTGATTTTTCTCACCCTCCAAAATATTACAATCAAAATATAAAATTTGTAAGTTTCGCTAGTTGCATTCAAAGTTACTATACAAGACATGGTTGATGATCAAGAAGAAGCTATAGAATATGCCAAATCACAAGATTATGAGTAGAAACTTGGTTGAGATATTCTATAGAGCCTTGAATATTAATACTAAGGCGGTAACAGACGCTATTACTGGTGTTGCCTTCATGAGTCTACGATAGGAGTATGCTTCTAAAATCTATACTGAATTACTAAAAACAACCGAGGATGGCATACTTGGAAGGTAAATAGAATATCTGGTACTTATGAAATTAGAGCCTCAAAAAAGTAGAGAGCGGTAGATAAGACAAGGGCTTAAGAGGTGGCATAATTAAAGACTGAGATTGGCTTTCTTACTAAGCAATTTACGGTAGTTGAAGCGAAGTCAATATCGTGGGTGCACAAGGAAAGGCTTTTAGACATAAAGATTCAAATTCTGAGAAAGAAGCTTAGTATCTTATATGGAAGTGGCGAGTTTCTAAGCCAAAGGCCAAGGGTCTAATCAAGAAAATTGGAACTTGAGGAAAGGGAATCAAGGTTGGAATTATTATAGAGACAACTACAATAGGTACAGAGACAATAGTAGAGAGTGTGATGGTGACTGAAGGAGGAAAGATGAATAAAAGAAAAAGGGTGGTCTTTATGTTCTGTTAGGGAACCAGGATACTGATTTTGGAAACTCAAGGATGGAAGCTTTTTTAGCAAAACTGGTTAAGGGGTCGGAGAGCCAAGAATGCTACCTCAAGGAAATCAAGTGAGATATTTTAGGTTTGAGACAAAAGGTGAATTCACATGTAACCACTATTAAACAGCTTGAGCTGTAATTTGGGAAAATGTATAGCATATTGAACCAGCGTCAACCGGGCACACTTCCAAGCAACACCATTCAAAATCATAAGAATGAGAGTCATTATCTATATATTACTATTCAAAGTGGTAAGGCTACTATTGATCTATATAACATGAGGAATAACCCCATGAGCATTGATGATTTAGATAAAATAAAAAATTTGTTGATATATGATGTGGCCTCTCAAAAGCCTCTTCTTGTTGAGAAAGAAGTTGCTACTGACAAAAGGAAGGGTAAAAAGGTTGCACCATATTGAATCCCATTACTCGACCTTCTCCACCTTTTCCCAAAAGAATAAGAAGAAAGTCAAAGAGGGAAAAAATTAGAAATTTTATTTTTATGATAAAGAAGTTATCTGGGAATATCACTCTTGTGGAAGCTCTATAGAAAATGTCAAGATAGACAAAGTTCATGAAATATTTGATGATAAAGAAGAGTATAGTGAGTTTTGAGCTTACTAATAATACGCACCACTATAGCGCCATTTTCTCCCAATCTTTAGTTCAAAAGAAGGAAGATTTGAGGGCGTTCACTATTCTTGTACTATTGGGTCTTCATATTTTCATTGAACCTTGTGTGATCTAGGTACTAACATTAACTTGATGTCACTAGTCATCTATAAATGGTTAGGTTTGGGGTCGCATAAATTGAACTCTATGAAATTTTTTATGGCGGGTCGCATTGTTAAGAAGTTTTTGGGTATCTTATGTGATGTTTTGGTAAAAGTAGCATATTTCATATTTCTAGTTGACTTATAATTCTTGATTGTGAGGTTGGCTTCGAGGTTTTAATCATATTGGGAAGGCCTTACCTAGCTACGATTAGGGCATTGGTTGACATGGAGATGAGATAGTGAAGCTTAGACTTAACGATGAGCAAATCACCTTAATATATGCAAATCTATAAAGTAATACAAGGACATGTGTGTGGTTTTTATGATAGATACTAAATATAAATATGAGTTGGTAGCACCTACTGAGGAGAGACTTGGTGTTGAGCCAGCTGTAGTCGTGATAATGAATTTTAACAGTAATTGAATTAATAGGTATGATGAGATGGGAAACACACTTATTGTTAAGGTTCCATACACTTATTCACCAAAAATTCTGGATCTTGATATGAAGAATAGAGCAACTTCATTGGCTAAACCATCTATCGAAGAACCTCTAGTGTTGGAACTAAAAGCCTTTCTTTCTTATTTGCGTTATGCATTCTTAGGGGAAAATAACACCTATCTAGTTATTATTGTAGATGATTTATTAGAGCAATGGATTGAGGCCTTAGTGTTTATTTTTGTAGAGGTTCAAAAGAGCCATTGGTTGGACCATTGCTGACATTATTAAAATTTCACTCAGGATTTGTACTTACAAAATCCAACTTGAGTCAAAATGTATACCTATAATTGAGCTTCAATATAGATTGAATCCATGCATGCAAGAGGTTATGAAGAAGGAAATCATCAAGTGGTTGGATGTAGGTATGGTTTATTTGATTATCAATAATAAATGGGTGAACTCGATTCAGTATGTGTTGAAGAAGGGTGTAATCATTGTGATTTCCAATGAGAAGAATTATCTAGTTCCTATGAGACCAGTCACTTGATAAAGAGTATGTATGAATACAAGAAGCTAAATTCATGGACCCAGAAGGATCATTTCCCTATGTCATTTATGGACTAGATGCTAGATTGTCTTGCTAGTAGAGGATGGTGTTGTTTTCTTGATGGTTATTTAGGGTACAATCATATTTATATTTCTCTCAAGGACCAATATAAGACCATTTTCACTTATCCATAAGGCACATTTTTATTTAAAAAGGATGTTTTTAGTCTATGTAATGGTCTCGCAACTTTTCAGCATTGTATGATGCATTTTTTCTGACATGGTGGAAGACACTATTGAGGTTTTGTCAATTTTTTCCAATATGGTGAAAGACACTATTGAGGTTTACAAGGATAATTTTTTAGTTGTGGGTGATTCGTTCAATGATTGCTTTCATTATCCATTACCTTGTAAAGATATGATGGTGTAAGACCCTGTAAAATTTTAACTATTTTATTTTTGACCCTCCCACTTGTGTAATATTAATTTTTGGCTTGAATTATGTTTAGGATTGTCAAAAAGGCATTTTAGGGAAGTTTTAGAATTTTTGAAAAGGGTACGGGGTCATTTTGGGACCCTGAGGCAGTAAGCCTCCTTAATAAGGATGTGAAATAGAGGATACCTCTGAGATAAGGGTGTGGTATGGAGGCTACCCTTTGCGATAGTGGCGTGTCCCATCGTTGTGTTAATTTTCCCTAGTTTGTTATTTTTCAGCTTAGGGTGGGGGCTTTTTGGTCCTTTTTATTTTAAAAACATCTTAAATATTTCCCTAACCCTAGAAAACCCCTAATTCATAAACTTTCACATTTCTCTCTCTTTTTTAATTCTCAAGTCGAGAGAATTCAAGGGTTTTACAAGAATTTCATTTTCTAGGCTCCAAACTTTTATTTCTCTTCTAATTGTTCTATATTTCAGGCATGTTGCTCATCCCTAACTTGTATTTTC
The DNA here is from genome assembly GCF_002878395.1 of Capsicum annuum. Lineage (NCBI taxonomy): Eukaryota > Viridiplantae > Streptophyta > Magnoliopsida > Solanales > Solanaceae > Capsicum > Capsicum annuum. Next base: position 90,630,647 of record NC_061114.1, on the reverse strand, counting down.
ACATTATGGTGTCTATTTAATCAATATTCATGTGTTTTAATTGATGGGTTTGAAATTAGGTTGGGGGGTTTTGATTATGATTATTTGAATTGCTTTTCCCAAGGTTTAAATGGATTATTCATGCTTTGATTTATTGTTTTTAGGACTGAATTGGTGCTTTGTTTTAAATGGCTGGAATAGGGGACATGGGTTTCCCCAAATTGATGGAATTTTGGCTCAATAATTGCATTAACCTCAACCCACTTTGTAAACTTGAATTTAAATATGGATAATTGGATGATTTAACTTATTTTTGAACCCATTGCATTACATTAAAGGAATAAATAGATAACAATGGATTTGGATGGCCTTGGTGGCCATGGCTTGGATTTTAAATGTAACTTGGGAATTAGTTTGGTTATACAGATTGGTTAGGTATAATTGAATTAGCTTGTAAGCATACTGGAATGATGATACCATGTTTGTAAATGCCTTAATAAATAACTCATGGGTTAATGGTTTGTCTATGTGCAACTGTTCTAATTTTGGCTTAAAAAATTTGTATAGCTCACCATGAAGGTGTACGTCCCGGGAATATCAACACTGGAAACCACATTTTCCATCGTTGGGGGTCCATGTGACCGTGTTCTTGGTGCACACATTATATATATTTTGGGAGGGCTATAGCCTTGGTGTCTTTAACCTTTCCTCGGTTGTTCCTTAGTTTGTGCCGCTAAGACACTGAGGCCTTCCCTTAGGGGGAGCTGGACCCATATAGCTCATATGTGCCTTTAGGATAAAGCGAGTTACATAGTTTGGGTTAATATTTTAAAATCTTATGTTTATGACCCTTGTAACAATTCCAGCATCCTATATATATGTATATATATATGTGGTACATATGGTTTATGACTGGACTTTGGTTATTTCATTATTTAATCCCTATCCCCTGAGTTACATATCATTGCTTGCCCCAAGGTTTATCCTTGGATGCTACCTCATTTCATGATGTAGGGTTTGAAGGATTTTTTGTTACTTTTGTGTAGTGTTAGGTGGTTTGGTACTCCTGTGGATCTGCTGTAAAGTGGTGAGCCTCCATCTTTAGAAGGCCTGGTCATTTCATTATTTTTTGTATTGTCTCAGTATTTCATTTTGGATTCTTTTTGGTCATAGTCGGGGACATGTCTCGACTTAGTTGGTATTTACGGTTTTAGAGGCTCTTATGGAAAAATGTTAGGTTGATAATTTTTTTTGATTCTTAAAGCTTTCATTTGACTTATTTATCTTTCTCAGTGCTATTTTTATTGACTTTCGTTATTTATATTTATATGCTTTTGAGGTAAGACTAAGGGGGTGATCTCTGGCCCTTGGTGGGTTTGAGATACCCGTCACAGCTAGGCTCAAGTTAGGTTGCAAAAATCTTGGTATTAGAGCATGATTCAGGGTCTTTGGGTGTCCACAAAGTCATGTCGAGTAGACTCTCTTTTATGGGGATGCAGTGCGCCACACTTATAAGGGGAGGATATAAGGCATTTAGGGATATTTTCCTTTCTTGTGTCCTATTTTTGGGCTATAGAATCTAGTGCTATGAAACTCCTTTAACTCCTGGCTTACTTGCATTTTAGATCATGCTTTCCCGAAGATCTGACATTTGTAGGAACTCTGTTGGAACCTCTGTCCTACCTAAGAAAAATATGGAGGGTGTTCTCCCTATTTATAGAGTTCAAACTCGGTCTAGGGTCCTTGCTCGTGACTGTACAACTCCATGTGGTGTTCCACCGGTACCTACTAGTCCTCCTCGAGCTTCTTGAGATAGCGATACTTATGCTCAATCACCTCAGGGAGATATCTCTAATGTGGAGTTTTGTCAGTCTATTTATGTGCTTGCTCAACTATGTCATGACCTAAAATTTGATGAAATATGTGAAATTTGTGATTTTGTATGATTTTACTATTCTTTCCCTCCTCATAGTTGCATTGTGTCATTTTTAGAGTGTGGAGGTGATTGACATGATTTCCTATATATTTTGGTACCATTTATGAGATATTGTGGTTTTTGGTGGCTTTGAGAGTCTTATTTTAGACTTTTGTCGTTATTTTGATTCATACGACGGATGGCTGAATGGACTATGCCAGAAGATCTCAAACATTAATTTTAGGATGTTAACATAGTTGGTGTGGTTTTATGGCTTTTAAATCTCATTTTGACCTCTGGTTTGGAAAATTGTGATTTTAGATTTTGGGGGTTGACTTTGTGAAAATGACTTTTTTTTCAAAATTCTGATATCACCATTTAGTCTGTCGCATCGAATTTAGTGTGATTACGTAGTTCATTTGCGTATATCAGATTTTGAACAAATCCCAGACACCCCGTCGAAGTTCATTTTGGACTTAGAAAATCTGGTGCACCAGGTTGCTAGTACAACTTGGATCACAAAGGGTAAAACTCATTTGAGGAATATGTCTTATGCCTTATGTACCTAGTAACCTGATATGAGTATAAATAGTCCTTTTTTGTCTCATTTTTGCTCATTTTTCATCTTGCCTCTTAAGAGATAAACCCTAAAATAGTGTGAGAGCTTAAAAGTGAAGCTTGTGGGTGCTTGGGAAGCTATATTAACATCTATTTCTTCATTCTCTTATGGATTTAAGGTGATGATTCACCCTTTTTCTTCATCAAATTTGTTGATTACTTGTTCAAAAACTCCAAAACTTTAATACCTGATTTAGCCCTAAATTCTAAATCTTTTTTACTTGAATATGTTTGTAATCCTATAATTACTAGTTTTCCCCAATTTCATCTTTAAAACAACTTTGATTCTGGATTTTAAAATAGATTTCAAAGATTTTACCCAGTAAAGTTCAAAAATAGTTTTTCTTCAATTTGAACCTCATTTTTTACTCGATTTGACTTGGATTTTCATATGTAGATTTCTAAAGGCACGGGGAACATATTTTTGAAGTGATGTTATGATTTTGCCCTTTTTTGAAAACCCATTTTGGGGGTCCATTTGGACCTCGAACCAAAAGTGGGAAATATAGGTGTTATTAGCCTTGTTTTGATGGATACATTCTATATTTCTTAGTTTTAGTTGATTTTGGGACCATTCATGAGAAGTAGGGCTTTGTGCTTGAAGTGTTGTGGACCAATTTCAGCCTTCGAGGTAGGTTATGACTTAACTCTTCGAACTGGACTGTGTAGTTAATTTGTATACAAAATGCATGTTTAGGGGATAGGAACAAATAATGAAATTGTCTATATTAATCTGTTAAACCCATGTGGGGACCTATATGTGATATAATTATTGGTTTTGAGATATTATGTGATATATGTGACCGTTTGGGGTCCTATGTGATGTTGATAACCTGAAATACATATGAATAGTTGTATTGTGTTGCTAAAATGCCTATTGTGGTACCATTGGTGTCTTTTATTATATTCATACTTTGTTGGCATACGAATTATGTGGACTTTCATGGATGGTGGAAATGATGAGTTGATATTGGCTCACGTGGTTGTGAATATATCATTGTGGTTGGTTGTATAAGTACTTATTATGGAAATATTCATTGTGATTGGTTGTTTGCATTACATCCTCATGTCATACTCATTCATGAAATAAATGGTACCACCATGGCAATATCTGAAAAACACTAACAACACCTTTTTATGATAGAAAATATAACATCTTATAAAACCTTCCCCGAGGGATACGATGGGCATGAGATATGAATATGGATATGGCTATATATATATGGATTGTATATGGATTGATGAACCCTCTAAGGGTACCATATCGAGAAGCTTGCCTCCGTGGGTGTATACAAAGGTTGTGCAATAACCTTATGCATCATCATCATTATCATCACCATCATTATCATCGTCTTATATATTGCACTTATTTTATTATGTTTATGTTGTGATCGAATTGTCATATTGACTTGTCAAATATCGATTTGTTCTATCTTCTATTATTGTACTTGACTATCTTGTATATACATGTTCTCTTTTATTTCTACTTGTACGTGATATGACGTATACTTTTGTTCTATCTAGTTATTATTGTTGCAAATACATGTGATATTAGAATTATTAGTGCAAGCAGTATGGGCTACCATTGTGGGATATTTTTTTTATTGCAGGTGGCATGCCCTTTATGTGTATTTTTAATGTTTTATTATCTACTTTGCTCGGTCAGCATATGATACCTACTGAGTACAAGTGGATTGTACTCACTCCTACTGTGCCCTTTCAGTGTAGGTCCTAGTTTGAGTGCACCTTTGTTTGGTTGATTCGGGTGACATTTGGTTCTTTCAAGGTAGTGGTTGACTTTCAGGTGTTCAGACGTCTTATACTATCTTTCTCTATCATTAGACTATGTGTTTACTAGTTTTCAAAGATAAAGTTGTATCTATTGGATTTTCTGATATATTTTATTTAGACTCGAGTTGTACTAGATATGTTCTTATACTATTGACACCAGGTTTTGGGAAGTTATGGTTGTGTTGTTGATTATGTTCTTTCCGCATTTAATATACTTATATGGTCCAACTTTGTTCTAAAAGCTTTACCTTAGGGGTATTTCTATCCTTTTCTATTTTTATGTATTAGTTATGGTGATATGATTACTTGTCAAGGTACGTTGCTATAGGAGCCATTATGACCCTTGATTTTGGGTTATGACAAATCGGTATCAGAGTAGCTAGGTTTTCATTGGTATTAACAGTGTAAGAATAGGATGCCTGATATAGTCTTGTAGATCGGTGCATAGACGTCCATATCTATATTCAAGAGTCTATAGGATGTCTTTAGGAAACTTCCCTCATTTTATTCCTTATCGTATGAAGTTCTTTCATACCTTGTGATCTGAGTTATGTTTTACTCTTTCTGCGAAGATGGCGTTGACTATGTATAACGAGAGTAGAGATGTGGATCCTTTACCCAAAGGGTAAACCTCGAGTCACAGACGGACTCGTGGGTCAGCCCCATTTAGTAGTAGTGCTATAGGACTCTTCCTTGAGCCTAGAGTTGAGGTTGTTGGAGGTGTGAGTTTTGACCTAGTTCCTCAGAGTTTATCTACCCTAATGTTGGATGGGTTGTTGGTGCATTTTCTGACCCATTTAGAGGGTTCTCCTTTGGTTATGTCGAGTGTTTCTCCAGTTTAGAGTGTGGATCCTCCTGTTGCACCTGCGTCTATTTTTGGTACTCCTTAGACCTCAAGTCTTATTCCTATTTCAGTGTTGACATCTGAGCATGGTATCCTAAGGTTGAGAATTCATCCTTCATCTATGTTACCTCCTTAGATGGGATCTCATCCTGCTAGATTCACTAGGCCTCCTCTTATTACAAGTACTATTATGTCTTTTAAGGATCAAAAGAGGTTTAAAAGGTTTACTCATTTGGGTTCTCCTGGATTCAGTGGTGTTATGGATGAGGATGTCTACGAGTTCCTAATTGATTGTTAAGAGAAGTTGCATAATTTGGGATCGCTTGAGTCGCATGGGATTGCTTATACTACTTATAAATTGAGAAATGCTGCTAGAGATTAGTAGAGGTCTCTGGTTAGTTGCAGACCTCTTGATTCTCCTGATATGACTTGGGATTAGTTTGCTGATGTATTTCTGGAGAGGTTTATGCCTTAAAGTTTGAGGGATTAGATGTCTGATGGGTTTGACCTCCTGGAACTGGGCTTCATAATTGTAGAAGAGTATGAGGCATGCTTCCATGCCTTCTCCAGATATTCCTATGCCAATATTTTCACCGAGTCTGAGAAGATTTGAAAGTTCATAAAGGGTTTAGATGACTTCCTTTAGTTGGCTATATCATAGAAGGTTGTATTTGGGGCATCCTTTTAGAGTATAATGGATCATGCTAAGATGACAGAGGGTATTCTTTGGGCATTTCAGGGAGGTGCCAAGAAGGTGAGCCTTTTTGGTGAGTTCAAAGGCCAGGTTTCTTATGGTAGAGATTTCAGTGGTTCTGAAAGATTTCAGGGTAGGCCGGTGTAGGCAGCTTTACAGAGTTTGGGTGGTGAATCTTCTCAGTAATTCAGGCTGTTCATCCGGTCCCAGTTGTACCTTCACATATTGAGTTGGGTCATTGAGGTTGCTTTGTGTGTGATGAGATTATCTATATGGACAAGGACTAGCGCCACTATATGATTAGAGCCATTCATATTTCAGCTGTGAGGAATAGAGGTGCTACTAGAGATGGAAGGGGTAGTGGAACTCATGGTGGTAGTCTTTGGACCACTCAGGAAGTTGGTGGTCGTGTGTAGTGATGTGTTATACCATCCAGACCTAAGACTAAGGCTTCAGATGTTGTGATCACAAATATCGTCCCCATTGATGAGTGGTGAATTTACCACTCATTTGCATCCAAAATTTGTGCACACTTCTATTAGTTGAAGGTATGAATGAGAAAAATTTGTTAGTTGAATGCACTAATTTCCATATTTTGCAGGCATACAGGTGATGAGAATGAAAGATCTGGATCTGAGCTAAAAAGAAACTGAAAAGAGAAGAAAAGTGCACAGTTGGAAGACCCTTCACAGGACAAGGCTAAGTTAGTGTGATTGTGGTCTAAGGACTGCGATCGCATCCAGTCAACTTTGGTCATCCTCAACAATCATGATGCTCTGAGGGCATTTGTTGTAGCCACGATCGCAGACATTCTGCAGTAATTGTGGCTTGCCGGGTTTATGCCCGCGAATAATTTTTTCATTGTATACAGCCGACCCAAATCCTTTATAATGCTAAAACCCTTTCCCATTTGGTATTCCACACTTTGAGAAATTTGATTTTGGATAATTTGTAACCCTACTAATTGGGGAAACTTTCGTGTTTGAATTTTCCAAATTTGAGTTTGGTGAAATTGAAGTTAAATTGAAAAATCTTCTTATTTTCCATTACCATGGATCTTTGAATGAACCTTTGGTATATCTCTTCGCTTTAACTTTATTCATAGCTAAATTTTCTTGTCTTGGGATTATGTTGAACTAAGGTGCAATTATGTGTGCGTTGTGATGTATTCGTGTAGACTCTACTTTGTTGGTGATGGTTTTCACTATTTCTTATTTGAATTAGTTGGGATTTATGGGTGAAAACCCCAAATGTCCAAAATGGATTTATAGATGAAAACCCCAAGTTCTTGAAAGCTCACATCATTCTTGAAATAGGGATGTGGGTGAACTTTTGGTTCCTTTATCATCTTTGAAAGAGGGATATGGGTGACAAGGCAATAGTGGACAATAGTAAACATTTGTTCTCTTTTCACTATCTTAGAAATAAGGGTGAGTAGGGAGTTAAATATGTCTTGGGAATCTTCCTAGAAATAGGGATGCCCAACTAATGCATTAGGTGGATTTAATTGCTACACTTATGAGGTACCTGAAAGGGTCCATGGGTGATAATTTTGAGGTTTTCCTGACAAACTAGACTCAAAAACCTTCTACCTAGCCTACCATGTCATTGATGACTAGAATTTGAACCCATACATAATTTGCCCTTAGGTAGACATAATCCCAAGATCCTTCTTATATTGAATTTTAAATCACAATTGTTACCTTGAGTTTGTTAACTTGAATAGACTTTGATAAAACCACATTCCAAACCAACCCCCATTTTAAATCATGTATTTTACTTTATTTATATTATAGGGCATCTCTTTAGTAACTATTAACACCCATTGGTTAGAAGGCTAATTCCAGTCCTCGAGGGTTCAAGCTCAACATAAGTTGATATTTATTGACAATGATCGTCCTCTACCAAATGCAATGCTATAGGCGAGCATGATCAAAATGGCATCTTTGTCGGTAAATGAAATTTAGTTTTCACTTGTGCAGTGTTGAGTGTTGCTTTGGGTGTATCCATAGTGGTGTGTATTTATTTTTGTTGTTGTTTTTGTTTGCTTTTAGGTGATCTACATTGTATCCATGAAACCATGAGTGACAATGCAAGTAATGCAGGGAGTTTTGACCGTCCCCTTGATGATGAGGAGCAACTAAATGACATTGGACATGCAAGTTCCATTTGTATCCCTCCCACTCATGGGAATAGGGTCTTTCATATCACGAGTGTTATGTTGTATTGCTCCAAATAAAGGGACTTTTTGGGGGGCAAGCTTATGAGTACCCCAACTTGCATTTGAAAAAATTTGTAAAAGTGTGTGCACCCTTTGATATCTTACACATAACCCAAGAGTTCACCCGATTATGCCTCTTCCCATTCTCTCTAACGGTTGAGGTGGTATTGTGGCCTCGATCTCTTCCAGTCGGGTCAATTACTTCATGGGATGAACTTACCGTGGACTTCCTTGACTGGTATTTCCTACCATCTAAGATCCTATAATTGCATGACGAAATCACTAACTTTCATCAGTATAAGGTATGGGAAAGATTCAATGAGAAGCTCATGCAATGTCCCATCCACGAGGTCTCGGAGAATATACTTCTCCAAATCTTCTACCGGTCTCTAGATCAACACAACAAAACATGGTAGACAATGTGGTGAGGGGCTCTCTTGCGAAGCTGACTTATCATACAATGACAAACTTGCTTGAGGAAGTGACCAAGAAAAATCGGGGGTGGCACACTCATGATACTGAGGTACCAAAGAGATCCCCCTCTACTTCCTTTATTTATAAAGAACAAAAGGAAGACATGAATAGAGGGAGGAAAACATGGCAAAAATAATGACGCAATTAGAGCTTCTAACTAAACATATGTTGGGTGAACACAAAAATGGCGAATGTCGTGGCATCCAAGGCCTATGATGATGTAGAGGCCAAGAGTCTTGATGAAGAGATTCGATATTTGGCTAACTATTCAGGGGTTTCCCTCCTAGCCTATCAAAGGAAAGGTGGGAACCAAGGTTGGATGGATCATCATCATAATCATGATTTGAGGGATAAAGACTGAAAGTATGATTGTTATGTTCCCCCTCATGACCGGGCAAAGAACAAAGAATCAAATCTTGTTGACCCCGATAAATTCAAAACCAAAGATGTCTTGGATAGAATTTTTATAAAAGTGGAGGGAACGGACAAGATGGTCCATGAATTGAAAGACAATTTTTTTCATATCAGCCAAAAGATTGTCTCCCACTCCGCTTCAATTAAATAATTGGAAATGCAAGTTGGTCAAATCTTCTCTCAACTAAATGCTATACAAAAGAGGGGCCTTCCTAGTGACATTATTGTGAACCCGAAAAATGATGCTTAAGTTTTAGCAATAGTCACTAGGAGTAGCAATACCCTCAGTGATCATTTGAGAGAAGTTGAGGAAGAAAGTGTGGGTGAGAAGGAAACCAAAATTGGGACAATGAATGTGAAGAAAAGCTTGCGGTTCATCAAAAAAGAAACTCCAAACTTTCAAGGATGGGATGAAAAAGAACGCAATTGTGATTGATGAAAAGTTGGATGAAGATGGTTGATAAGTGGTGATTTTACCACTCATTCTCACTAAATATTTGTGCACATTACCTTTCTTTGAATGAGTAAATGAGTTATACTCGTGACTAAATACACTAACAGCCGAAGACCTATAGCGAAAGAGCCTCAGGTACCACGGTTGCGGTACGATGACCGAAGCCGTAGTAGCCAAAGATGGTCAGTAATCTACGGTCACTTGAGCCTGTTGCAGTCACAGTAGCCGCATTCACAAGCAATTTGGTGAGATCATGGCTCAGTGGAAATATTAGCCCAAGGGAAAAATTGGAAATGCGCGTGAATGATCCTAATTTTGAGAAAAAGACTCAAACCCTAGCCTCATGGATCAACATTCGATCTTCCCCAATTTTTAGGTTTAGCTTTTGTAGTTGATAAGCCTCTATTTTGGAGAGAAAAATATTGTGTAAATTTTGGGTGAAGAATACATTGGAGACTTTCTAAGTGGAAGATTTTCTCACTGCCATTGTTGATATTGTGGGATATCCAAGTTTGAAGTAACATTCACTTAAATCTTCAAAAAATCATTTCAATGGAGATTATGGGTATATCTATGCTTATTTATCTTATGTGTAGATAAATCTCCCTCCTGAGGTTATGTGTGAATAGGGGTTAAAGTGTGTGTGGGTTGTTATTGTTAGCATCTATTTGGTAGTTCATGTTTATGGGTTTTATCATTGTTATGCTGATTTGGCTGAGATTTGATCGGTGAAAGCCCCAAATACCCACATGGGTTTGATTAGTGAAAGCTCCAAGCTCTAGAAAGCTCAAGGCCATCTTCGAAAGAAGGGTTTTGGGTGAAGTGTAGGAATCCATATCATCCTTGATAGAGGGATGTGGAAACCAAAGCAATGATAGACAATTATGTATGTAGTTGGCTAAATTTTTACTATCTTAAACATAAGAGTGAATGTGAGGTTGACTATACCATGGGTTTCATCCAAGAAATAGGAATGCCTAGATTGAGCTTGTGGTTACAAATTGTTGAACACACCTATTAGGTATTCGAAAGAATCAATGGGTGAAAGTTTGGTGTTTTGTCAAAAGACTAACATTAAAATAAGGAACCAAGCCTACCCGTATTTGATTTACTAAATTGATGTTGATCACTAACTCCTACATATCACTCCCTAAGTAATGAATAATCCCAAGATCGGTGGTTAATTGTTTAACTTTAATTATTCGTAGCTTCAAATTTATACTAGAAAATCCAAAAAGAAATTTTACTGTAGGAACCTATCTCCTCCATTTTATATTTTTGTACCATTTGTTTGAATTTAGCTTGTATCTATCATTTTGAGTTAACTAGATCGCCACTCATATTATTCCTCATTGATTCGACCCCAACTTCAAAGTTTGGTAAATATATTGACAACGACCATCTTTTACTTGAATTGACGTGTAAGTTGAGCGTTATAAAAAATGACGCCATTGTGGGGGAACAATTTGGTGTATTAAGTAAGTTTGAAATTGTAGTTACTTGCTTGAATTCAAGCTTGTAAATATTTGTTTGTGATTTTCTTGTAGGTAGATTTTATTTAATTTTTACTTTTACCTATGGCACTTCTACTAATTATGAGTTGGATAGTTGAAGTCCTATCTTGACAACCCTTATTCATATTGTTATGGTTCACACTTCAGGAGAGATTGTAACTATGCTCCTCGAAGAGAGACGGAATCACCATCTTGATCTTGTATTGAGTATGGTTGTTCTTTGTGTAGTAGTCAAAATGGACATTGGGATGATTGTCTAAATGCCCCTCCCCTCTATTATACTAACCAAATTGCTAGTTCTTCTTGTGAGATTAATAGGTCTTATGATGAGAAGAAGGAAGAGCAATACACCGAGTCCAATAGTTTTGACCCATGGTTATTAGCTATTTTGGATCGGGTAGACGCAATGGGGGAGAACATAGAACACATGCATCAAGAATGGACAAGTTTCAAGAAGAAGATAATGGGCAAAAAGAAAAGCTTGAAACAATCCCTAACATGCCCATCTCCCAAGAGAAGGTTTGTCAAGAAGAGAAACCAATCTATGATGACAAACTTGGTAGTGAAGACTCCTCGGTAACTTTCAATCATCTAACTCATATGAGGAAGAAGAAGCTAAAATAAAAGAAATGATACTAGAGTCAAGAGAAGAATCAAAACAAATCTCTTATAATGACTCTAGTTCATTTCGGGGTGAAGATGCTTCGGAGGAGGCTAACCCAAAATTAGGTGTTGGACCTCCTTCAACCCACTTTTTAACATTATGCTTCTAGAATGTGATAAGGATCCATCCCTTTAGTCAATGGAGGTTTGTGTGATGACGGAGTCCGACTCTTATATTTTGGAGTTTGATATTTTGAAGGAGCACATGGAACCCCATCCATCAAAGGCCAAGATGATTAACTTTTGAAGTACAAGGAATGGCCTGTTGATGGGCTTACTTTTACCCAAAGAGAAAAATCAAAAATCTGATGTGAAGTTAGGTAAAAGGTTAAAGTCCTCAAAATGGCGAGTTTGAAGCTTGCTTGCCATTCCCTTAGTTTTTCTAAGTTTTATCTTGGAAAATTTAAATCTTCTATCCTACTTCCACTCATTGCATATTAAATGAAAGATGGGATGGAGATTCAAATTTTCTAAGTGGAAACATAAAAGAAAGAAGTGGAGGCATTGTGCCATGACTTTAAACTAAGCGCTTGGTGGGAGGCAATCTATCACGCCACAAAATGTGGCACGTATCCTTTTTAATTGAGCATGCTAGAGTAGATTTTGTTTTTGTTTTGCAGATGCATAATCCGTAAAATATGGTGCTACGAGGCATTTCGATCAAATTTGAGAAAGAAAAGTGTGAAATTGGCAAGTTTGGACTGAGCAGAAAAGGCAGGAACCACGGTTGTCTGGTGTTAGTTAGCTCAACCATGGTCTGTGCCTTCACGATTGCGAAGGCCGCATGACTGCGATCGCAGAACTATGATCGTGATCACAATCTGATCATTTTAAAAACCATTCAAATGCCATTCCCCATGCATTTCTTTGATTGTTCTCTCAAAATACTCTCAAACTTGTGGCTTTGCATTACATTTCCAAGTACTAACTCATCTCGTTCATCCTCTAAACAGTAAGTGGTTGTACTTTCTTTGATTTTTATATGAAAATAGCATGTCTAGAACTTGTAGTATAGAAAAAGGCCTGAAATAGAGTTTTCATTGCTAAATACATGCTTGGTTGCAATTTTTGTTGTGGTTGGCTATTATAGCAGGTGTACACGCTAATGAGGAAGTCTTGAGTACCCAAGTTTAAGCTTTAATAGGTTAGAGTAATCATGTACTCCATGTGTTCAATTGAATGTCCCAACGAGTTTAGTTTGATTTCTCTCAAGTTTTGGGGCTACAATCACACACTGTAGGCTCTAATTCATTGATTATAATGTTACCATGCCTAGTAGAAATGAGGGATTGAGGTTAAAATTGCATTCTGAACATTGTGCAGAAATTGTCATACCTATTCTTAAGTACTACAATCACAGTACCGATGACTATGGTCGTTGTTAATGCTCCATGATCACCACATCTGAGAGTAGATTCTGGCAGATGTCAAAATTTTTAAACATTCTTAGCCGCCCCAGAAACTGCCCATAGCACCACCATATAAGTTTAGCTGTTTGTTCTAGCATGTTATTGGTATGATAACACTAATATTATCTTGAGTTGACATTGATTATAGGTTCTAAACTTCACAATGGGAGATTATGAGCACACCCAATTTATCGCCCCAGAATGCCAAAGATAGTACGACAATGACCTCCTGAGAGCCAAACTATTATTGGAGAGAGGAATGTGTATAGGTCGGATCCCCAAATAGTATATAGGATTCTTTGAAAGGATTACTTCCTTCTGTATCAATATGATTTGTCCCGGATCCTTGTGAGGTAAATAAGCAATGGGTACAGGAGTTTTACATAAATTTGAGCGCTATCTCTCTTGCAAACCTAGTAATGAAGATTCAGGGAAGGAATGTGCATTTTGATGTGCAACAGGTTAATGAAGTGCATGTGCTTCAGGATACTGACATGGTAGACTTTCAAGTAAAGGGCCACGAGCCAGGAACTAAATCAAACCCTTACTGATTTCCCAACCAACCAAACCAAACATGGGAGATAATGCCAAAAAGAAAGAAATAGTACTAGAGTCAGAAAAAGTATCCAAGCAAATCCATTATGAAGAAATCTAGTCCATTTTAGGGTGAGGATACCAAAATGGAAACAACTCTAGAATTAGGAAAAAAACCTCATTCTAACCATTTCTCACACCAAGCTTGGTGGAGTTGATGATAATCGATCCACCTGAGCAAATGTTGAATAAGGGTGAGAATGAACTATTTTCTTATCTCTTGTAGTTTTTCTTCCCAAAAAGGTATGATAAGACCCCACTCTTAAAGTCTAAGAATCTTAAGGATTAATGTCCAACTAGTGGCCTTCTAATGCTCTCACCGTTGTATAACGAGCCCACACAAAAGGTCGATGCAAAATTGGGCAATCGGTTTAAGTCTTCGACGTGGCGTGATAGAACACGTGTCATCACACCCCTACTTTTTCCCAAAGAGCCTCGAATATAGAATGATCAAAATTTGAGTAAAAGGTTCAAATCCTCTAAGTGGAGGCACAAATAAGGATGAAAAAGTCTTCGTGCCACGATGATAAATAAGGCACTTGAAGGGAGGCAACCCATCATTTTTACCCTCTCAAAATTTAGGGTAAGGATGCACCGGGCAATAGAAATAAGAGGAAGATCAACTTGGGTAAGTCAACATGTGAGGATCTAGAGTCTTATAGGCCATCCATAGTCGAGCCCTTTAATGAGATTACTATTAATTTGAGGGGGATTAGGGAGCTTGTGTTGGGATTGCCTCAGGAGATGGGAGAGTCCTCTACCACCCTCATTCATATGTGGCCTGAACTGATTATGAAAAGTATTTGAAGGATCAACAAACGCAGGAAGACACGATTGCTAGGATTGAGAGGGCCTACTATCCTTGGTAGAGTCTCATAGGGAGCTCCGAGACTCACATGAGAAGATCAAAAAAATAGAGAAGAAGAGAGACAAGTTTTTTAGCAATATGTGGAAGGGGTTAAAGGTCCTGTGGAAGGTACTAAAACCCTAAGATAGACTACCTTCTTCCAGAGTTGAGAGCGATGATGAGGCCTTAGCTGAATGGTCTGATTTTGAGGATACTAGAAATAATACAGAGTCTGAGGGTGAGAGCAGCTCTTGATGCAGTTACAGGGAGCACCATTTTTCCCTCTCCAAGCTTTATTATTTATGTAGTGAGGACACTGTAAGCTTCTTAGTTGGGGGTGATTGTCTACGTATTCATTTTATTTGGCCTATATAATTGAGATGTTTCTGGATATTCTAATGTTATTTTGGATGATTTTTTATTTTTATAGGTTGTAATATTCGGGCACTCTGATGGTGCCCACATTTCATGGATTAGTTGTTTGTGTCATTTTTTTTAGATTTTTATTTTATCTTTACTTTTTTTATGGTGACATCGGACGAGCCTTTCCTTATGATAGATTAAATAATGACATTCTTAAGAGAAAATTATTGTGATTAGGTTTGAGCCATGGATGCACAAGAAGTCTGAAAAACCATAGCATCGGGTTAATAGTGCAAGGGAAATATAAGTACCTGTAGAATTTTGGATTTAGGATCGCACTTATACCTATGGAAAAGTTTAAGTAGCCATATGGTTTGTCTCTACGAAAGCCAAAATGAGAGACGACGGCTTGGTTTGGTGCCATAAATAGCAAATTGTGCGTGGTGCAAATGTGAAGCAAACATCCCCCTCTGTCCAAAAAATTTTCAAAAATCAAGGGCACGAATGTGAGAGACCTTGCAACAATAACTAACCTCTTTTTGAGACTTCATATTTTTAGCTTGTAGAAATTGGTAAATACCTTATTTTTTTCTCTAGTGGGAAGGGTAATTGAGCCCTTGTGAAGAGTTAGCATTCCATGTGAGGTAAGCATATTTATCTAAATCTCATGCATACTTGTACCATCTAGAACCTACCTCGCTAGTCTCTCAAGGATAATTATGATTATTCTTTGTTGGTGAAATGATCCTAGGCCATCTTTGTGAATATAGGAACCCACTTTAAGTCCAAATGGCCAACCCATGCATAGAATATTACCCTTACTTACTCAATCCGAGCCTTCAAGCCTTTATTTAGAAAGCACATTACAAGCATTGACCCATTCAAAGTTTTTCCCTCTCTTGAACCCTACCCTTCTTGAACATAAAAAATGAAAATTGAGGCCAAATACCTAAGTTGGGGGAGGTAAGTTTGGAAGAGATGAATTTCGGCCAAAGTAATGTAAGTGGATGCCTATGATATAAGAAATGAAAAAATTAAAAAGAAAGAAATAATGAAAAGAAAAATGAGGCATAGATTGCAAAAGAAATAAGCGAATGAAAGATGTCTTAAAAAAGATGGGTGAAGCAAGGTAGCTAAAATAGACATGTGTAAAGTGTGAAAACAAAAGAAGTGCTCCATGGTCAAAAGTTGGATGAAATAGTGTGATATAGATGTTCAAGGTGGGTATAGCCACCTTATTCCTAAATGATATTCTACCCTTCTCCAAACATATATTACATGCTCAAAAAGCCTTTCGAGATCTCCAACCATGTGTATTCATTATAGTGGAGATTCAAAATAAGGGCTAGACTATGGTATGGTACTCGTTACCATTGAGAGTCTTTGTGAGACAGAGAGTTTTGCATGTAAATACCTTATTTCATATTAGATGATTTGGTGTGTGAGATTTCTTTCTTGTGAGGAGACATATAAATAAATTGAGGTGGGTGATATTATAAACTTCCAAAAAATGAGGCAAAAGGAATATAGTGGAGTTGATTTCAATTGAGAGTCACTTCTAGAGTGTTAATGGTTATTGCATTGTTTCTCTTTCAAGTCCTTTGTATTTTTGAAATTGCACTTCATGAGGAGAAATGTCGTGAGAATAGCTTTACGCATATTTGAAGAGCTACTTGTGGTAGAAATCAAGTTTGAAGTTATTTTTATCATTGCGGTGTATAAATAGGCTTAAATATGCATTGTCTCATTGAGTAAAAGGTAGTGTTACTGGAGGACAAGCAAAGGCTTAAGTTGGGGTGATGATGAGTGGTGAATTTACCACTTATTTACATCTAAAATTCGTGCATACTACTATGATTTAAAGATATGAATGAGACAAGTTTGTTAGTAGAATGCACTAATTTTCACATTTTGCAGCTTACAGATGATGAGAAAGAAAGATGTGGATTTGAGTTAAAAAGAACCGAAAGAGAAGAAAAGTGCCCAGCTGGAAGACCCTGTATAGGACAAAGCTCAGTTACCGTGATCATGGTCTAAGGGTCGTAAGTGCAGCAAGTTAACTTTGGTTAGCCTCAGCGATCATGAGGCTCTGACGGTGTTTGCGATAGCTGCAATCGTGGAAATTCTACAGCAATCGCGGCTTGGCGGGTTTATGCCTAGGGGAAATTCTATCAGTGTACACAGCTGACGCTAAAACTGTTATAATGCAAAAACCCTTTCCTATTTGGTATTCCACACTTTGAGAAATTAAATTATGAATAATTTGTAACCCTACTAATTGGGGAAACTTGTGTTTCAATTTTCCAATTTGAGTTAGGTGAAATTGAGTTAAAATAGAGAATCTTCTTATTTTCCATTACGATGGATGATTTGAATGAACCTTTTGGCATATCTCTTCTCTTTAACATTATGAGTAACTTAATTTTCTTCTCTTGGGATTATGCTAAACTAAGGTGCAATTATGTGTGTGTTACGATATATTTGTGTAGATTCTAGTTTGTTGGTGATAGTTTTCACTATTGTTTTCTTAAATTAGTTGGGGTTTGTGGTTGAAAACCCCTAAATGTTCAAAATGAATTTATGGCTGAAAACCCTAAGTTCTTAAAAGCTTACATCATCCTTAAAAAAGAGATGTGGGTGAACTTTTGGATCCCATATCATCCTTAAATGAGGGATATGGGTGACCAGGCAATAATGGACAAGAGTAGATATAGTTTGTTCTCTTTTCACTATCTTAGAAATAAGGGTGAGTAGGGAGTTAACTATGTCTTGAGCATTTTCCTAGAAATAGGGATGCCCAATTGAGGTATTAGGTGGGTTTAATTACTACACTCGTAAGGTACCTAAAAAGGTCCATGGGTGATAATTTTGAGATTTTATTGACAAACTAGCCTCAAGAACCTTTTTTCTAGCCTATCATGTCATTGATGACTAGAATTTGCACCCATACATAACTTGCCCTTAGGTAGACATAATCCCAAGATCCTTTTCATATTAAATTTTAAATCATAATTGTTACCTTGAGCTTGTGTTAGATATGATTGATTTTAATGTTATTTTGGATATGGATTGGTTGGCTCTTTATCATGCTATTTTAGATTATTTTGCTAAAACCTTAACTTTAAATTCGCCGGGTGAGCAAAGGATAGCTTTGAAGGATGTGTTTTATTCAGGTCCTAAGAGGATCATATCTTATTTTTAGGCTCATAGGTTGGTTGAGAGGGGATGTTTATATTATTTGGCTCGTATTCATGATACTAGTATGGGTTCACCTCTTTTATTGGATTCTGTTTGTGTTGTCTATGAGTTTATGGATGCCTTTCCTACTAATTTTCCTGGTATGTCTCCGAATCTTGATATTGATTTTGCTATTGATATTGAGCTAGGAACCAAGCCATTTATATTCCTCCTTATAGGATAGCCCTAATTGAGTTAAAGAAATTAAAAGATTAGTTGCGGGATTTGTTGGATAAGTGACTTATTCGACCTAGTGTATCACCTTGGGTTGCACCTATTTTATTTGTGAAGAAGAAGGATGGGTCTATGCTGATGTGTATTGATTATTAGCTATTAAACAAGGTTACTAATATGAATAACTATCCTTTTCTACATGTTGATGATTTATTTGGTCAGCTTTAAGATGTTGTGGTGTTTTTGAAGATTGATTTAAGTTCCAACTATCACCAGTTGAGGATTAGATTTTTGTACATTCTGAAGACAACTTTTCAAATTTGATATGATCACTATGAGTTCTTAGTCATGTCCTTTGAGTTGACTAATGCCCCTACCGCATTGATAGAGTTGATAAACAAGGTGTTTCAACTGTATCTCAACTCTGTTGTTCTTATATTTATAGATGATATTTTGATTTATTCTAAGAGTGAGGCTGATCTTGAGAAGTATCTGTGGATTATGCTTTAGAGATTGAGGGATGAGAAATTATATGCTAAGTTCTCCAAGTGTGAGTTTTGGTTGAATTTTGTTTCTTTCTTGGGTCATGTGGTGATTAAGAAGGCTATTATGGTTGATCCAGCTAAGGTTGTAGTGGTTCGTGATTGGGCTAGACCTACTTTGCCCATCAAGATTAGGAGTTTTGTTGGTTTGGCAGGTTATTTTTGACTTTTTGTTGAGAGTTTCTCATATTTTTTTGCTCCTCTAACTAAGTTGACTCAGAGGAAGATTTCTTTTTAGTGGTTTGATACTTGTCAGTCGAGCTTCCAAAATCTCAAGAATTTATTGACCTCAACTCCTATATTAACTTTTCCCAAGGAGGCCATGGGTTTCACTGTGTTTTGTGATGCTTTAGGTGATGGATTAGGTATTGTGTTGATGTAGGAGGGCAAAGTAATTGCTTATGCATCTCGTCAGTTGAATTCCCATGAGTGGAATTATCATACCCATGATTTGTAGTTGTGTTCAGTTGTCTTTGCTTTAAAGTTTTAGAGGAACCACTTATATGGAGTCTGTTGTGTGATCTTCTCATATCATCGTATCCTTCAGTACTTCTTTACTCGGTGAGATCTTAATATGAGGTAGCGTTATTGGCTTGTATTGCTCAAGGATTATGACTTGACTATTCTCTATCATCCAGGTAAGGTTAATGTTATTGCGGATGCCTTGATCTAAAAATTGTCTAGCATGGGTAGCTTGACACATCTTTTGACCCAGGAGACGCCTTTAGCCTTAGAGGTTCAGTCTTTAGCTAACCAGATGGTTAGGCTTGATATTTCGACACCTGGGTGTGTTTAGGCATTTGTGGAGGCAAGGTCTTTTTTGATAGAACACAAAAGTTAGATGATATGGGATTGAGATCGATCCGGGATGAGGTATTGAGTGGCAAGGCTAAGGAAGTCTCACTTTATTTGATGGTATTTTGAGGATTAGAGGCCGAGTTTGTGTGTTGAGAGTGGGTGATTGGATTAGATTGATTTTTGAGGAGGGTCATTATTCTAGGTATTCTACGCACCCGGGAGTAACTAAGATGTATCATGATTTGAGGTAGTATTATTAGTGGGGTGGTATGTGGAAGGATGTAGTAGATTTTATAGCTCGTTGCCTTTTTTGTTAGCAGATGAAGGTCGAGCATTTGAGACCTGGTGGATTGCTTTAGAGGTTACCCATTCTCGAGTGAAAAATAGAGCAGATTATCATGGACTTTGTGACTAGTTTGCCTCGTACATCTCTTGGTTTTGATAGTGATTGATTCATCGTGTATAGATTGACCAAGGTGACTTATTTCATTTCGGTTCAGGTATCTTTCAATGCTGAGAGGTTAGCCCATATCTACATTCATAAGATTATGGGACTACATGGTGTGCTAGTGTTTATCATTTTGGATTGAGGTTTGGTGTTCACATCTCAACCGTGAAAGGCTTTTCAGGGTGAGTTGGGTACTTAGGATGACCTTTGTACAATATTTCACCCTTGACTGATGGTCAGTCAGAGCGAACTATTCAAGTCTTAGAGAATATGCTCCGCACTTCTATGATAGACTTTGGTGGCTAGTGGGAGAATCACTTAGCTTTAGTGAAGTTTGCTTATAATAGCAGCTACCATTCGAGTATTGATATGGATCCTTTTGAGGCATTATATGGTAGGTATTGTCGCTCGCCAGTGGGTTGGTTTGATGTTTCAGAGATGAGACCTTGAGGTATAGATTTGCTTCATGAGTCTATGGACAGAGTCCAGATCATTCAGGATAGACTAAGAGCAACTCAGAGTAGGCAGAAGTGTTATGCAGATCATACTATTTGTGCCTTGAGATTTGGTGTTGGTGATCATGTTTTTCTTCGAGTTTCACCCATAAAGGGTGTGATGATATTTGGCAAGAGAGGCAAGCTTAGCCCCAGGTATATTGGTCTATTTGTAATTCTTTGGACTATTAGTGATGTGGCTAATGAGTTAGCTTTGCCTCCAGATTTATCAGTTGTTCATCTAGTTTTTATGTTTCTATGTTTTGTCGTTATATTTTAGATGTCTCATTTTATTCATTGGGAGTTGGTTTAGCTAGATGAGAAATTGTCTTTTGTTGAGGAGTTGGTGTCCATTTTTGCTAGGGATGTTAGAAGGTTGCGTTCTAGAGTTATCCCTGTTGTTAAGGTTTAGTGGAGACATTAAACTATAGATGAGGCAACTAAGGAGGTCGATTCTGATATGCGTAGTTCTTATCCCCAGCTCTTTGTGGATTTAAGTATTTCTTTTGCCTTTAGTTTGAGGACGAACTAGATTTTTAGTGGTAGATAATGTAATGACCTAAAATTTAATAAAAAAATGTAAAATTTATGATTTTATGTGATTTGACTATTTTACCCCTCTCTGTAGTTGCATTGTAGTATTTCTAGGGTATGGGGTGATTGGCATAATTCCCTATGCATTTTGGTACCATTTATGTGATATTGTGGGTTTTGGTGGTTTCAAGAGTCTTATTTTAAACTTCTGTGGTTATCTTTTGATTCGTGCAACAGATGACTGAACAGACTACGCCAACAAATCCGACACAACGATTTTAGTATGGTAGCATGGTTGGTGTGGTTTTATGGCTTTTAAATCTCATTTTGACCCTCGATTTGGAAAATTATGATGTTGGATATTGGGTGTTGACTTTATGAAAACAATATTTTTTTTGAAATTCTAATATCGCCATTGAGTTTGACGCGTCGAATTTAGTATGATTACATAGTTTGCTTGCGTATATCAAATTCTGAATGAATCTCGAGCACCCCATCGAGGTCCATTTTGGACTTAGAAAATTTGGTGCACCAGGTTGCAGCAGCAACCTGGATTATTTTCTGGTGCACCAGGTTGCTGGTGCAACTTGGATCACAACGGGTAAATCTCATTTGAGGAATGCATTTTATGCCTTATGTACCTGATAACCTGGTATGAGTATAAATAGCCCCTTTTTACCCAAAGTTTGCTTATTTTTCATCTTGTCTTTTGAGAGATAAACCCTAAAATAGTGTGAGAGCTTAAAAGTGTTGCTTGTGGGTGCTTGGAAAGCTAGATTAACATCTATTTCTTGTTTCTCTTATGGATTTAAGGTGAGAATTCACCCCTTTTCTTTATCAAATTTCTTGATTAATTGTTAAAAAAAAACAAAATCTTAGTACTTAATTTATCCCCAAATTCTAAACCTTACCACTTGAATAATGTTCTAAATCCTATAATTACTAGCTTTTCCCTAGTGTCATCTTTAAAACAACTTTGATTCTTTATTTTACAATGGATTTCAAAAATTTTATCCGATAAATCTCAAAAATGATTTTTCTTTGATCTGAACCTCATTTTTTACTCGAGTTGACTTGGGTTTCAGCTATAGATTCTAAAGGTATGGGGAACACGTTTTTGAAGTAAAGTTACAATTTTGCCTTTCTTTTTTGAAAATTCATTTCGAAGGTCCACTTTGACCCCAAACTAAAAGTAGGCAATATGGGTATTATTAGCCTTGTTTTGATGCATGGATTTTATATTTATTGGTTTTAGTTGATTTTGGGATCGTTCATGAGAAGTAGAGCATTGTGGTTGAAATATTGTGGATTAGTTTTGGTATTTGAGGTAGGTTATGGCTTAACTCTTTGAACTGGGCTGGGTAGTTAATTTGTATACAAAATGCATGTTAAGTGGATGGGAACTAATCATGAAATTGGCTATCTTAATGTTTTGAGCCCGTGGGGATCTACGTATGATGTAATTATTGTTTTATGATATTATGTGATGTGTGACCGTGTAGGGTCTTATGTGATATTGATAGCCTGAAATACATGTGAATAATTGTATTGTGTTATTGAAATTCCTATTGTGGTACCTTTGGTGTATTGTGTTATATTTATACTTTATTGGCATACAAATCAAGTGGAATTTCATTGATAGTAGAAATAATGAGTGGATATTGGCTCACGTAGTTGTGGAATATATCACTATGGTCGGTTGTAGAAGTACACTATGTGGTTGGTTGTAGAGATATTCATTGTGATTATTTGTGAGCATTACATCCTCATGTCATACTCATTCATGAAACAAATGGTACCACCGTGGCTACATCTAAGAAACACTGGCAACACCTTTATGATAGAAAATGTGACATCTTATAAAACCCTCACCAGGGATGTGTTGGAGAGAAGATTTGGATATGGATATGGATAGATATTGATTGTATGTGGGTTGACGAACCCCACAGGGGTCCCACATCGAGAGGGTTACTTCTGTGGGTGTATGTGAAGGTTGTGCGACAACCTCGTGCACCATCATCATAATCATCATCATGACCATCATCATTATCATCTTTCACATTGTACTTGCTTTATTATGATTATATTCTGATCTAGTTTCCATATTGACTTGTCATATATCTATTTGTTCTATCTTCTATTGTTTCTACTTGACGATCTTGTATATACATGTTCTCCTTTATTTCTACTTATACATGATATGATGTATACTTGTGTTCTATCTAGTTATTATTTTTGCAAATACATGAGATATTAGAATTGTTAGTGCAGCGGTGTGGGATAGCATTGTGGGATATCTTTTAATTGCAGGTGATGTACCCTTTATGTGTATTTCTTGTGTTTTATTATATACTTTGCTCGGCCGGCCTATGATACATACTGAGTATATGTGGATCATACTCATGCCTATTGCGCCCTTTCGGTGCAGGTCCTAATTTGAATGTGCCCTAGCTTGGCCGATTCGAGCGATATTTGGTTCTTTCAAGGTAGTGGTTGACTTTTAGGCATCCGAATGTCGTTTACTATCTTTTATTTAGATTTGAGTTATACTAGATACATTCTTATATTGTTGACACCAGGTTTTGGGGAGTTATGGTTGTGTTGTTGATTTTATTCTTTCTGCATTTATTATACTTATATGGTTCGGCTTTGCTCTTGAAGCCTTAACTAAGGGATATTTCTGTCTTTTTTTCTTTTTGTGTATCAGTTTAGGTGATAGAATTACTTGTAAGGGTATGTTGTGGTAAGTGACATCATGACCCTTGATTTTTAGTCATGACAAACTGGTAGCATCGAGGTCTCATTGGTCTAAAATTGTTAGTTCTATTGTTATTTCATCTTAGGTCACACGGGTTAGCTAATTTATAAGGTTGATCCCCCAACCTTTACGAGTTCTAAGGTTGATGAGGATTCTCAGGGGTTTATTAATGAGATAGAGAAGATTTTTAGGGTTATGCATACTATGGATTCAAAAGGTATGAAGTTTGTTGCCTGTCAGTTGATAGATATGGCTTACTAGTGGTATGAGAAGTGGAAATGATGAGGTGATGATGCTGAGTCGGTGGTTGGGATGAGTTTTTAGGTGTTTTTCTTGATCACTTCTTTCTTTAGGAGTTGAGGGAATCTAAGGCTGAAGAGTTTGTGAACTTGTAGCAGGGTAAGATGAATGTTAAGGAGTATGCTCTGAAGTTTCAGCAGTTGGCTCGATATGCTTCAGAATTGGTGTCTAATATGAGGTCCCAAATGAGGAAGTTTGCTTCTGGTTTGTCCCGTGATTTGGTGTTAAAGTGTAAGCCTATTATGTTAAATAATGACATAGACATATCCAGGCTGGTGGTTTATATGCAGTAGGTGGAGGATGAGAAAAAAAATAAGTAGAGATAGGAGACATGCAGAACAAAAAGTTTACATATTCAAAGCAGGGTGTAGGTCAGCAGAACAGTGGGAGAGATGGTAGGCAATGGGCTAAGAGGAAGAATTGGGTAAATTCTTATTCGACGGTTAGTGCTCTTTATCCTAAGCCTTCGAGCGCTCATTTTTTTCAGGCTAGTAGTTGTCTTAAGTCACAGGGTGCCCAGTCTCAGGTTAGTGGAGCTTAGTTAGCCCCACCTTACCCTCCTTGCCATTTTTATGGGCAACTTCACCATGGATATTGTGAGGATTGGGATAAATCGGTGCTATAATTATGGTTAGCTTGGTATATGCAACGAGATTGTCCTTCGGCTAGAGTTGCCACAGGAGCTAATAACGTTTTGGTCACCACATCATCGACTCCTGCATATAAGGGCGCCACTTTAGGAATGACCAGTGGCCAGAGTCGTCTCTATACTCTTGCTACTTTCAGGAATCTGGGGCATCCCCGATGTTATCACTAGTATATTATAGCTCTTTTCTTGTGATGTTTCTTATTTGCTTGATCTAGGTTCTACCCTATCTTATACTACTCTGTATGTGGTTGTACACTTTGGTTTTGGTCTTGAAAATATTTATGACCCTTTTCTGTGTCTATTCCGGTGGGTGATTCTATCATTGCTAGAAAAATCTATAGGGGTTATGTGGTGTCCATCCTTCATAAAAAGACGTTGATGGATTTGCTAGAACTTAATATGGTGGATTTCGATATATTCTTGCAGATGTATAAGCTACATTCGTTCGATGCTTCTCTTAATTTTAGGACCCAAAAGGTCAGTGATCTTGGGTGTATTTATATGTCCAAACACTGTTATTTACCCATATTTAGACTTGTTTTGAGAATAAAAAGTATGCTAATTATATTGAAGTGTGAGTTAAATTGTGTTTCGTGGCTAACCGATATGATTAGAAATACAGGATTAATTTCCCATGGATTTGGAAGAAAATTGGATGGACATAATGACAAGATGAAAGATCATGTAGATCAAAGTCAAAAACATATGGAGATGTACAAGAGTAAAGAGAAAAGAAAGGAACTGGAGAAAAATTCCAGTGACTCGATGCGATATCAACGCATCGCATCGACTGACAAGATTTGTGCGTTAGACAAAATTTGAAGAACAAGTTCCAGTACATCGATGCGATGTTGACGTGTCGCATCGATGCTTAAAGCTTTGACACTTAGCCAAATTTTGAGGAGCAAATTTCAGTGACATGATACGATGTCAACACGTCACGTCGTATGGTGAAGAATATGACTTAGTTTGATTTTCAAAGATAAATTCCAGTGTGGCAATGCGATGTTGACGCGATGCGTTAGTTGGATCAATGCGATTAGCGACGCGTCGCGTCATGGTTTCAAATTTGGTGAAATTTTCCCAAGTATAAAAAGAACACGTGAGCACAATTCCAAAAACTTTTTGGCAAGCTTAGCAGCGGCGGAAAAGTATAGAATTCTTCTTTTAGGGTTCTTATTATTTCTTTTGAACTTCTTTACTTCAAGACTGATTTTGGGTATGACTAATTACTTATTTTTTATGTTCAATTCAAACATGAGTGGCTAAATACCCTTGTTCTGAGGCTGAGGTCAAGAACATGATTACTCTTTGATATTCTTTATAGTAGTTTTTTTTTGGATTATCACCTGGGTTGTTCTTAATTTCTTGAGCTTACTATTTTAATACCTGGCCACCGTTAGAATTAATTTATATTTCTATGTGAATCAGGGAGGAGAATCGTAGATTAGTTCGAGGAAATTAAGGAGCAAGGTTCTTATCCTTTTATAAAATAAGGGATTTGAATTAGCATCTAGGATAGGGATATACCTAGAAGCCTTATTTGGTTCAACTGCAAGAAGATTACTTAATGAATCTAGAAGAACAGTTGTATCTCTGCGGGCGTTGTAGCATCAATATTCAGTAGATAAAAGATTTTAGGTCGGGGGATCAAGATCGCTGCCTTAACCTTGCGAACTAACAATCCGAAAACCAATTAAACTACTATAAGAGTAGAGATTTGTATGATTATTCGAAAAGATTCAACCCTGGAATTCTTATAATAGCTGTTTACAACCATTGCTTGCTTTGCTCTAGTCATAAAATTTTATTTCTTGTTTATTAATTTACATTTTTAATCTCAAATTCAAAATCATTTTGATACTATACAACACCTAATACTCATTGTTTGAAACTAAAAGTTAGTTAAATTTCTAGTTGTTTAGTCCTCGTGGGAACGATAATTGATTGTCTAAATCACTATATTACTTGAATGATCACGTGCATTTGCGTGTGCATCTGAGTCGCAACAAGTTTTTGGCACCATTGTTGGAGATTAATATAATTAGTAAATTGCTAAATTTTTGTTTTTTTTGATATTAAGTTTAGGTGTTAACAACTTGATCTTAGCGGCTGAATTTTTGTAGGTTTAGCTAAATCCAGGACTGGCGAGAGATAAAGAACTGGTAGAGCCTTTTGCAGAACCAGAGCAAGATTTTCAACAAAAGAAAAAAGAAAGGAGCTGAGGATTGACGGGATGAAAGAAAGGAACTGGAGAAAACTTCCAGTGACTCGACGTGATATCAACGTGGCACGTCGACTAGCAAGATTTAGGCCTTAGCCAAAATTTGAAGAACAAGTTATAGTGCATCGATGCGATGTCAACGCGTCACATCGATGCTTAAAGATTTGACACTTAGCTAAATTTTGAGGAGCAAATTCTAGTGACACGACGCAATGTCAACACATCACGTCGTGTGGTGAAGAATATGACTTAGTTTGATTTTCAAAGATAAATTCCAGTATGGCAACGCGATGTTGACGCGATGCGTTGGTTGGATCAACGCGATTAGAGATGTGTCGCATCATGGTTTCAGATCTGGTGAAATTTCTCAAGTATAAAAGGAACACATGAGCACAATTCCAAACACTTTTTGGCAAGCATAACAACCTTGGAAAAGCATAAAATTCTTATTTTTAGGGTTCTTTTTATTATTTTTGAACTTCTTTTATTCAAGACTAATTTTGGGTTTGATTAATTACTTGTTTTGTATGTTTAATTCAAACATGAGTGGCTAAATACCCTTGTTCTGGGGTTGAGGTCAAGAACATAATTACTCTTTGATATTCTTTATAGTAGTTTCTTTTTGGATTATCACTGGGTTGTTCTTAATTTCTTGAGCTTACTATTTTAATGCCTGGCTGCCATTAGAATAAATTTATATTTCTATGTGAATTAGGGAGGAGAATCGTAGATTAGAACGAGGAAATTAAGGAGCAAGATTCTTATCCTTTTATAAAATAAGGTATTTGAATTAGCATCTAGGATAGAGATATACCTAGAAGCCTTATTTGGTTTAATTGCAAGAAGATTATTTAATGAATCTAGAAGAACTATTGTATCTCTGCGGGAGTTGTAGCTACAATATTCAATAGATAAAAGATTTTAGGTCAGGAGATCAAGATCGTTGCCTAAACTTTGCGAACCAACAATCCGATAACCAATTAGACTACTATAAAAATAGAGATTTATATAATTATTCGAAAAGCCTCAACCCTAGAATTCTTATAATAACTGTTTACAACCATTGCTTGCTTTGCTCTAGTCATTAAATTTTATTTCTTATTTATTAATTTACATTGTTAATCTCAACTTCAAAATCATCTTGATACTATACAACACCTAATACTTATTATCTGAAACTAAAAGTTGGTTAAATTTCTAGTTGTTTAGTCCTCGTGGGAATGATATTTGATTATCTAAATCACTATATTACTTGATCGATTATGTGCACTTGTGTGTGCGTCTGAGTCGCAACAGTCAGTTTCCATTTTCCTAACGAGTCGATGATTGAATGGGAGGGGAGTTCCTTAGTACCCTAAGAGAGGTTTATCTTATATCTTAGATTTTAAAAGTTGATTTTCAAAGGGTGTCTGTATCATCTAATTTGGGTTAAGGATTCTTATTTTGGCAGTCCTTCTTAGTAAACTGTCCCTGTGGTTAATAAATTTCTTAAAGGTTTTTTCGATGATCTTCCCGAAATTCCTCCCGATAGGGAGATAGATTTAGGGATTGACCTTTTACTGGATACCATTCCTATCTTTATTCCTCTTTATAGAATGGCTTTGGCTGAACTAAAGGAACTAAAGGCTCAGTTGAAGGATCTTCTTGATAAGAGTTGCATCCATCTTAGTGTTTCTTCGTGGGGTGCTCCTATGCTGTTAGTGCAAAAGAAAGATGGGTCTCTTCGAATGTGTATAGACTTTGTCAGATAAATAAGGTTATAGTAAAAAATAAGCATCCTCTTCCTAAAATTAATGATCTTTTCGATCGACTTTAGGGTGTTAGGTAATTCTCTAAGATTGATCTTTATTCGGGCTACCATCAGCTAAAAATTAGGGAGGTTGATATTCCCAAGACAAATTTCCAAACCCGATATGGCCATAATGAATTTTTTGTTATGTCATTTAGGTTGTCTAGTGCTCTCGCTACTTTCATGGATTTTATAAATTGGGTTTTTACGCAATTTCATGATTTTTTTATTATAGTCTTCATTGATGACATCCTGATGTACTCTAAGAGTGAGGAGGATCATGTTAATCACCTCTGAATTGTGGTGCAAACTCTTAAGGACCAAAAGTTGTATGCAAAGTTTTCTATGTGTGAATTTTGGCTAAGTGTTGTGACCTTTCTTGTGTATATTGTTTATAGTGATGGGATCAAGCTGGATATACTGAAAGTTGAGGTAGTTAGAAGTGGCCTAGACCCATGACTCCGACCAATATTTGAAGCTTTTTGGGCTTGGTTGGGTATTATAGGAGGTTTGTTAAGAGTTTCTCATCTATTGCTACTCCAATGATGAAGCTAACCTAGAAAAAGGTTAAGTTTTTATGGTCCGATGCTTGCTAGGATAGTTTTAAGAAGTTAGAGGATAAGTTGACTTCTGTGTCAGTATTGACCCTACCCAAGGGTATTTATTGGTTTGTTATTTATTTTAATGGATCTCATGTGGGATTAGGTTGTGTTTTGATGCAGCATGGTAAGGTTGTGCCTTATGCTTCCAGGCAGCTTAAAATTTATGAGAGGAATTACCCGACTCACGATCTAGAGTTGGCTGTTGTGATCTTTGCTTTGAAAATCTAGAACCATTATCTGTACGGGGTGCATGTGGATATTTATTCAGACTATAAGAGCTTGCAGTATATGTTTATGCAGAAGAAATTGAACCTCAAGAAGAGGAAGTGGCTTGAATTGCTTAAGAATTAGGACATGAGCCTTCACTACTATCTAGGTAAAGCAAATATTGTTGTTGATTCTCTTAGCAAGTTATATATATGAAGCCTATCTCACATTGATGGGGAGAAAATAGGGTCGGTGAAGTACATTCATAGGTTGTCTAACTTGGGAGTTCATCTCTTGGACTCTAAAGATGGGAGAGTGATTGTTCAAGAAGTGGTTAAATCATCTGTTGGTGCTGAGGTAAAGGAGAAGTAGGCTTTGGATCCCATTTTTATGCAGATTAAGGATGGTGTGGGTTAGCAAAAAGTTGTGGGTTTTGAGAATGGGGGAGATGGTATCTTTAGGTACAAGGAAGGTTGTGTGTTCCTGATGTTGATGGGATGGGGGAAAGGATTTTGACTGAGGCTCATGAGTCTAGATATACAGTTCATCCGATTCAACTAAGATGTACCATGACTTGAGGGAAATCTACTAGTGGAGCAATATAAAGAGAGATATGGCAAATTTTATGGCTAAGTGTATGGTTTGTCAACACGTAAAGGTTGAACATTTTAGGTCTAGTGGAATATCTCACGAGATAGAGTTACCCATGTGGAAGTGGGAAATGATTAATATGGATTTTACTATGGATCTTTCGTAGTCTTGCAATCAGTATGGTTCTATTTGGGTCATTACGGATAGAGTGACCAAGTCTGCTCACTTTTTATGTGTGAGGACTAACTACTCAGGAGAGGATTATGATAAGTTGTTCATTTAGGAAATAGTAAAGTTGAATGGAGCACCAGTTTCTATCATTTCAGACTGAGGTAAGCAATTCATTTCTCACTTCTGGCATTTATTTCAGAAAGGTTTGGGTACTCGGGTGACCCTTAGTACCACTTTTCACCCTCTTTGGAGGATATTTTAAGGGCCTGTGTGATTGATTTTAATGGCAGTTGGGTTGACTATTTACCTCTTATTGATTTTGCATAAAATAGCATGTATCATTCTAGCATTCAGATAGCTCCTTTTGAGTTTCTTTATGGTAGGAGGTGTAGGTCTCCTATTGGATAGTTTGAGGTAGGTGCAATTAGTTTATTTGGTCTTGACTTGGTTCACTAAGCCATAGATTGGGTGAAAGTGATTAGCAAAAGTCTTAAGACTGCTCAGAGTCACCAAAAGTCTTAAGCGGATGTGAGGTGGAAGGAGTGGGAGTTTGAGGTTAGTGATTGGGTGCTCTTGAAGGCTTCTCCTATGAAAGGAGTCATGAGGTTTGGGAATAAATTAAAGCTCAGTCCCCATTATATTGGTCTGTATCATATAGTAAAGAGAATTTGGAATGTCGCTTATGAGCTGAATTTACCAACAAGTTTGACTTCTATTCATCCTATTTTCCCCGTGTCTATGCTGAAAAAGTGTGTGAGTGATCCTTCTTTGATAGTGCCTGTCGAGAATGTTGATACTTTAGATTCATTGTCTTATGAGGAAGTCCTAGTTAATGTATTGGATAGACAATTTCGTAGATTAAGGACAAAGGACGTAGCTTTGGTGAAGGTTCTTTAGAGGAATCAAAAGGTGGAAAAAGCTACTTGGGAAGCTGAGGAAGATATGAAAGCCAAGTACCCATTCTTGTTACTCGGGTCGAATGAAATTGCTTGAGGCTTGAATTCATTTCCCCTTGTCGCATCTCTAATTAGTCAATTGATTCTAATGATACTTTCTATTATTGTGCTAAAAAACTCCCTAACTTCTCATTCGATGATGAATGATCCTAAGGGGAGGATAATGTAAGACCCCATAAAATTTCAACTATTTTATTTTTGACACTCCCGTGTTCATAATGTTAATTTTTTAATTGAATTATGTTTAGGGATGTCAAAAGGGTGTTTTGAAAAAGTTTTGAAATTTTTGGAAGGGGTTTAGGGTCATTTTGGGACCTTGAGACAGTAAACCTCCGTGATAAGGGTGTGGCATGGAGGCTACCCTCCGTGATTGCAGCGTGCCACGCCGCTATGTTAATTTTGCCCAATTTGTTATTCTTCATCTTGGGGTGGGGGATTTTTTGGTCCTTTTTATTTTAAAAACATCTTAAACGTTCCCCAACCCCAGAAAACCCTCAATTCATAAAATTTCACATTGCTCTCTCTTCTTTAACTCTCAAATCAAGAGAATTCAGGGATTTTACAAAAGTTTCATTTTTCAAGCTATAAACTTTGAGTTCTCTTCGAATTATTCCATATTTCACGGATGTTTCTCATCCCTAACTTGTATATTTACATTCTAGTATCTATTTAATCAATACTCATATGTTTTAATTGATCGGTTTAAAATTAGTTGATGACATAACCCAAATCAGGGTCTGGTCATGACGGGTATCTCAAGTCCAACAAGGATCAGAGACCACCCTAACACCCAAACCGTAGACCACATTGCAGCCATGTCGGATGAATTCCGAACATATAACAAGTTAAGAGAACTTGAAATTTAAGATATTATGATATATGTATAACCACCAACCAACAACCAGACCATCCTAAGTCCACAATAGTCCAGTGAAGCTCTACTAAACCGAATATCAATAAAGTGTCGAGACATGTCCCCGACTATATCCAAAAATAGTATCCAATAATTACTCAAAAGAAAAAACATAATCCTGAAATGAAGCCTTCCGAAGCATGGATTTTTTTTTGGTTAAATTTTTGGGAATTTTATTAATCAAAAATCAAACTAATAAAATGTCTTGACAAGGATAGACAACCCATCCGAATAAAAGCCCAAATACAATATAAAACCTAATAGACTCGGATCCTACTCGGTCCAATTCAAAATAAAATAAAAAGAAAATAAAAATAAGAAAAAAATATATCAGCTCAGTAGGGTTTACAACTTGAGTTGTTCTTTCCCATTTGCTACCTCTGCCTTTCTTGTAATATTTCCCTTTGTCAACCGTCGGTTCTCTCTTCTTCAACTTTGGATCATTACGAAAGTACCTTGGCTTCCATTTCATGACTCTCGTTTCAGCTTGCACAAGTAATTTTCCTTCGTTTATTCCCCTTTGTTCTTTGTTGACTGATGAAATTACTTGTATTTGCACTGATTTCTTGCTCTTCATCCTTACCAGTTGTGTTCTCTACTGGATGGGTCTTTGTGTTGATTTTTGTAATATATCACGGGATCTAGTTAGAGGGAAATGTTATCTCTTCCAAGTAAGAAGCTCTTTCCACATTTCTCTTTAATACATTGATGGCTTGATGTATTATGACTGATATAACCTCTACGCTGTAGACATGGTTGGTAGGGAGACAATGGGATGCTCAGAACCAGAAGTGTTTGGAAATTGCTTTGATCCTTAAGTTCTTGAAGCTTGACCAGACCATTAGATCCCCCTTTTGTTGAGAGTCCTTTTTTGTTGGTTGTCGTAGTTTAGGCTAATAGTTGATTCACTGTTTTTGCTAGCATGTTGATATGTAAATATAACACCTTGTGAAAACTTAGCTTAAGCCTTCCCAGCCCCCCCACCCCTATGATGGTGACAATCTCAGATAAGGGTATTGTAGTTTATCACTATTAATAATTTTCTTTCCTACTGCATGTATCTGCTGAACTATTATGAATATGAAGTCTCCATTATACAGGGCCCAATTAGCAAAAAAATCAACTAACTAATTTCCTTCTCTAACTATATGCTGAAATTGAACTTGGTTGCTTGTTATCAACTGCCATATTTGTTGTATATGACCTGTTATGCTCCATGGACAATCCCATTCCCTCTTTAAAATATTTTGCATTGCCAATGAGTCTGTTTGCATTTTGACCTTTTCATACCTCATATGACCGCAATGTTTTTTCGTATTCACAATAGCAATTACTTCAGCTTCCATATTATTAGTGTCTTCTATTATAGCCCCTTCAACCTGCATTAAATCTCGTTTGTCATATCTTAGACAGAAAGCATATGAACTACTTCTAGGGTTCCCTCTTGAAGCTTCATTCATAGTATACTTCACTCATCCCTCCTTAGGTAGCTCCCACAAGACAGTTTTAACTCTTATTATAGTCTTTAGTAATGCAAAATCCCTCAGTATCCTTGGCTAATCAACTGAGAATTCTAGTTTTGGGTTTTTCACCTTCAATAACATTCTTATATTCCTTGTAATGTTGAATATTAGTCTTTGAGCATTTACTTCTTTCCTTTCATGTTTTTTTCCATTTCTCCTATTCCACAATTCCTAAATGATGATTCCTGGCAATGCCTTAAAATACACTTTCTCCTTAGGTTTCACATCAGCTTTCCACCATTTAAGAATTTTTCCCTTAAGCTTAGTCCCTGAATATGTATACCTGCAAAATTAGCAAAGTAGGACAAAGTCCTATTAGCAATATTTTATCTCGATAATACATGAGACATAGTCTCTTGTGCTGGATTAGTACAACACCAACATCTTGATGGACCTTTAAATCCCCATCTCCTGATGTTATCATCTACTGGGACCTTTCCCTTCTATAACCTATATAGAAAAAAAGATATTTTAAAAGGCAAGCCCTTCAACCAAATTACTTTATCCTCTTCATTTCCTTAGCCAGGTGGGTATATCTTGTTGAGTATGGTGGGACAATTTTCTCTGGAAATAGAGACTGCATTACCTCCTCATTCCATTCTCCATGTCTTTCCAAATCTTTCACCTATTGATATCTCTTATCCCACTTTACACTTTCCTGCAGCTGAGAATACAAATCTCCTGTAATACCCCAAAGTTTCCTTACTAATTTCGTCCAAATATTGTCAAGTATTAATTTCCAAATTAAATGATGTTTATTCCATGGGGGAATTTTCAAGATTTTCATTTTTTGTTGTGTGTAAAGTTCAATAAGCTTTCCATCGATACCAAATTTACCAAAATCCGACAACCGGGTAAGAAGTTATGACGATTTAAAGTTTCAGTCATAAAACACCGTTATCTTAGTCAGTGGCGCGTCACGCCATAAGCCAAAATGATATTTGTCAATTTCTAGTAAGACTCCGTGATTTCACCGCGTCGCAGAGGGATCCCAAATCCTAATGGTCAAAATCTAGTGAAGCTCCATGATGACCCCGCATCGCATCATCGTCTAATTTCCTAGTTGTCGAATTCCAGTGACACGGCATGATAGCACCATGTCGCGCTAGGGGTCCAGGTCGGGAAATTTTTTACAAAATTTAAAAGATGCGTCCAGGGTTAAATGGTTTCTTTCCCATGATTTTAGTTCAACCTTAAACTCAAAATTTAACCCTACATGACCTAAGGATATCATTATTCACTCTATTTTCCCCCAATTTGTTCATATGCTCTCAAAGCAAAGAAACCCTAATTGTAAAAATTCAAGGGCAAGGATCAAGAATCTCTCCAAGGATCTTTACGGAGTTACATAGGTATGTCATGTGTTGATTCATGGGTCTCTTTCACCCATGAAGCTTAAGACTCTCTTTTCAAAATTCAAGATTTGTGTATTTATGAATGTTCATGATTTGGTAGAATTGAAAATTGATGTTCATGTTGTTGGTTCATTTCATTCTGTGTTATAGACTATTTATTTACAAGAATTGATTCTAACATGTGATGATTTATGCGATATTCATGATAAACCCTTCAATTTACAAGTTGGTTTATGTATCCATGATTATTAGAAGTGTTGATAATTGCATAACCAAAGAATGCTCCCCATATGTTTGATTAAATGCATATGTGAAGGAAAAGTGCCATACTAGTATGATAATATGAAATCCCATTCATGTACAAGTTATGTATGTCAAGTGTTTGATGAAATACCTTAGCCAATGGAATATGTATTGTTGATGTTGGTATTGTATTCAAGAAAGTCATGCTTTGTCAGTTTCCTTCTATCGAGTCCTGGGGGTACTTGTACTCGAAAAATATAGCTTTGTGCTTAGAGTCAGTGACATGTTTCACAATATCCTCAATCAAGCCATGATCCATAGAACTCAGTCAGTCATGTGACTCAGGAAAGCTCAGTAATTCAGTAATCTCAAGAGTATTCTATCAGTTAACAGAACTCCATGAATTCAGTGTAGTCTAGTTTAGTTAATCATGTTCAGTGTCTATTCAGATGGGAGTAGAAATTAGCATAAAGTGAACCCAAGGATGGGAACGCACACTGTCAGATGAGGGTGTGATTCTTAGAATTCATCCTTGCATTCCAGAACTATGTAGCCAGCATAGGTTAAGACAACTACACTATCAGATGAGGGTTGATGAGGTAGATAAATACTCTCAAATGAGGGTCCCACCATTCTCTTTTGGGAACACTGTCAGATGAGGGTCACCCATAGCTTATCTTTACCAGTGGTGCAGTATTAACACCCTTCCAATTGGGGTTATAGATTGGACCCCAACTCAGCTATAATGCATTATTTGAGGAATGTCGGTTAGATCACTACTTCTCACAGTTACAGTTTCAGACTCAGCAACAGTAATAGAACTCAGATAGTTCTTCAAAATTTCAGGACTGTCAGATATAGTCAACTCAGAACAGTATGGAGCTCAGTTAGTTACATCAGAACCTAGTCTGTTAGATATAGTTGCTCAGTATCAGTTATATCAGTGATCAGTGACTCATGTTATCAGTAATCATACTCAGTAGTCAGTACCATTACAAATTCAATCACAGTCACTTATTCATGCATGTATTCTCACGTTTATGTTATTCAGTCAGTTAGCATTATTCATGTATTTAAACCCTTTGCATTCAGCCTATACTTGCATATCAGTAAATTCAAACGTACTAACACATTTACGCTATGGTGTTTTATACCATAGGTTCAGAAGCACGAGCTCCAGAGCATCAGTAGCATTCCAGTTTCAGCAGTCAGAGTTAGCAGTGAGTCGTTATCCTTTGAGGACATGATCATTACTTTATTTCTTCATTACTTAGTTTATTTTAGTAGTTGGAGTTAGTTGGGGACATGTCCCATCAACTCCTTATTCAGACAGTTAGAGGCTTTACATACTACCATGTTCAGACAGTTTATTTCAGTTGTTTTGGGTATTTCATATCCCATCCAGATGCTATGTTTTATCAGTCATGTTACAGTTTTGAACCTTATGGTTTTTTAGCCTTTATTTCCATATTATATAGTACATTTTATAGTGTTCAGGTACAGATATCAGTCATGGGTTAGCTTGTGGTCCTTTGAGGTCATGAGCACCGTGTAACATTCTAGGTATCAGATTTAGGGCATTACATCTCCTAACCCTATCTAGTTATCAAACCAGATATTTGCATTCCCTTTTCTAATCTGCCACAAGATATTATGTTCAATAAGATCTCTGAGAATAAGCATTTTCTTCCAAACTTGGGATCCCCCTCCACCAACTTTCCATATTACCTCCTTAGGATGATCATTTTTACAATACTTATTGTACTTGTATTTACTCCACATGGAATCTTTAGCTCTGAATTTCCACCACAGTTTCCAGATAGGGCTGTAGATACATCATGCAACATTCTAAAACTAGCTCTCCTTCTTCTTCTAGTAGACACAAACTCTTCCATGTCACCCAATGTCTTCCTCTTTCCCCTATTATACTTCTCCAAAAAAATTAAGCAAATATTTTGTGTATTAGGTTTATAACATTGAAAGGAGGATTTTTAACAGAGAGAGAATGAATAGGAATGCTTTGCAGAACATGATTAATTAATATAGCTCTTCCTTCATAACATAGTAACTTGCCTTTCCAGCTTTGCAACTTGCTACTTATCCTATCCATTAAGGACTGATAATAATACTTCTTATTTCTCATATAAAAAATTGGACAACCTAACTAGGTAAAAGGGAACTCCTATCTCAATATTCCTGTAGCAACCTCAGCCATTACTATTGTACCATTAGAAACTCCCTTGTGAAAATATAGAGCACTTTTATCTTTATTAATCTTCTGGCCAAATACCTGTTCATATTTTTCTAAAGTATTTGTTTCCATCTTCAAAGTTCCTACTTCTGCCTTAAAAATATAATCATGTCATCTACAAAGGCAAGCTACTTAATTTTGGGACTTTCCCTTGGCATCCCAAATATCTTAAACTTCTTTTAAAATAAAAATGATCTCAACCTCTTGGCCAACACTTCAGCTACTAATATAAACAAAGTAAGTGATAATGGATCCCTTTGTTTCAATCCTCTTGAAGATTTAAAAAATCCTTTATGTTGGCCATTCAATAAAATTGAATACCAATTATTTGCAACTAGCTTGAAAACCATGTCAATTATTACTTCACAAAATCCTTTCTTAGAACTTTTATGAGAAACAACCACTCCACCCTATCATAAGCTTTCTTCATATCCAGCTCCAGCTCCATATTAGGAGGCTTTCCTCCTTTCCTTATTTTTGACACTATCTCCTATACTACTAAAATATTTTAAGCAATACTTCTTCCTTATACAAATCCGTCTTACTCTTCAGAAATTATATCAGGCAAAAACTCTTAATTCTTTCATGAATTAATCTTGAAAATATTTTGTTCACAAAATTGCTAAGACATATAACTCTCTTATCAGAGAATGTATTTACTACCAACTTCTTTGGCAAAAGCACCAAATTAGTATGTGTAATGAATCTTGGAAGTTTAAATCCACAGAAGAAGGTTGTTATCATTAAATGAATATCCTTACCTATGATCTCCCATGCATATTGATAGAATGCTCCAGGCATACCATCAGGTCCCCCTGAACTGTCTCTATTTAACCCATCACTGCAGCTTTAACTTCCTCCAAACTTGGAGGTTTCTTCAGTTCTTTATTCTACTCCTATGAAACTACTAAAGGCAATACCTCCAGCATTGACAAATCTATTTCATCTTTCTATTTTGTTAATTATTTTTGAAAGAAATCTGTTGCAGCTTCTATAATTTTAGTTTGATCTTCTATCCAGCTTCCTTCCGCATTTTATATTCTTTTAACCTTTAACCTTTCCCTTATACCTTTCACTATAGTATGAAAGAACTTGGTATTTCTCTCTTCATCCTTGAACCACTCAAAACTTGCCTTTTTTCTCCATAACTCTTTCTCCCTTCTTAGTTGTATACTTAGTTTAGCATTGCCTTCAATAATCTAGCTCTATTAGTTCCTAAAGGATCTTTCTCAAACTGCTTCTCTCTTACCTTTAAAACATCCTCCAATATAGCTACCTCTTGAAAGATATTTCCAAACTTCTGCTTGCTTTACAAAGTTAAGGCAGCTTTTGTCTTTTTAAGTTTTTTATGAAAGACTGTAAATGGATAACCCTCTATTTTTGAAAGCCAGCTTTGTCTTACCACTTCCATACAAGATTCCTATTTCAACAAAAATTTTTAAATCTAAATAATTTAACAATATGCTCCTTTTTGCTACAGAATTCAAGCAACAAAAGAGTATAACCTAAACCACTCCTTACCAGATATTCCACCTCCAATACTGGAAATACATCAATCATCTTATCATTACACATTACCTTGTCCAGTTTTTTGAAAATACACTCTCTATCAGTTGTCCTATTCCACCAAGTATATTTGTTTCCCTTAAATATACACTCCTCCATATTGTACACCTTTTATACAATGATTAAAATTTACTGTCTTTGCCACTATTACAGGAATACCTCGCAACTTTTCTTCTTCATTCCTAATGACATTAAAGTCTCCCCTACTAGCCAAGGTTCCTGCATACCATTAGCTAAGTCTCTCAAAGATTTCCACAAAACTAATCTTTCATTGGACTACACTTTGTATATACCATTGTAACATTTAATGATATTGCAGAATTTTTATTCTCCAATTTCAAAGTAAGTTATTGTTCCTCATTTCAGATGACACTATACTCTACTGCAGAATCCATGAATGCATATATCTTGCCTGATATATTAGCTACAGCATGCAGAATGACTAATATTCTCTTATAATCATCAATATTTGAGCTTTCCTGAAAAGGCTCCATGAGACCTATAATGCAAAATTGATGTCTCTTGTGCATTGTAATTAATATTATGAATGCTTTCTGAGTATTTATAGATCTAATATTCCATAATAAAGAATTCATATTTATTTTGATTTGTTGTATGTCTCCTTGTCTGCATTGTACTTCCTCATGTATTCCTACTCTTCTTCTATTGTTTTCCATGTTTAGTACTTAATATGTGTATTTTCTTTAGAGACAAATCAGCTGCTATAGCCACCTATTTTATATTGTCTTCTAAATCTTCATCCATATCTACTTTGTTAATATTTGTAAGTTCAAGTTGCTTCCCTACATCTATTTCAAGAGGAATTATTCCTTCTATCACCATGACTTCCTTATTTGTGTTTTGTTGTGCTACTAGAATCAATTCCCTTTCTTTGTTGCAATTCTCAACTTTCTTTTGTTAATTCTTTAAATGTTTAATATCCCCTATACTTTCTTCCCTTTGCTGCAGTTGCTCACCTTGATTTTCTTCATTAATAGCCCCTTTACTTCTGTCAGCTGATCTTTGTTCTGCACTTCTATCTTTCTGACTTGGATTTGGTTTCTTTAGTGTTTGACTCACTGTATCTGCATGTTCCTCTTATTAATTTGTCTCAACAAAATTTTTTTTATCCAATCCTCTGTAGATTACTTTTTTTGTCTTCATGCTTTTTATTATCATTGATCTCGTCCTCTACATTTAAAGCTTCAAAAGCATTAGTAGTCACTTCCTTCTGATTTTTTTTACCACACCTATAATATGTCCATACATAATCTCTTCTATATTTTCTTATCCTTTGTAACCATTATTGTTTGTTTATATTCTCTGTAGTTACCCTTTTAGTTTCATTCTGCCTATTATCTTGTCCCTGCCTTCTTTCTTTATTCATGTTTTTTTTCTTCCTGCACTTTATCATGTAACTCTGGATGAATATTTCAACAACTTGCTTCATCATGACCTTGCAAAGAACATTCTTGGTAGTACTTAGGCATGTAGTCATATTGTATACTAATCTATTTTGACTTTATTTCACCTGTCACTTTATTTTCTTCATTGATTTTCACTCTCTAAGGTAGTTTAGCTATCAAATCAACTTCAACCTTTAACCTTACACAGCTAGGCCTCATTTGATTCCTTGTAGCCATATCCATAGTTAATGGTTTTCCTGCTGCCGAAGCTATAGAAAAAA
Source organism: Capsicum annuum (assembly GCF_002878395.1). Taxonomy (NCBI): domain Eukaryota; kingdom Viridiplantae; phylum Streptophyta; class Magnoliopsida; order Solanales; family Solanaceae; genus Capsicum; species Capsicum annuum. Next base: position 90,589,841 of record NC_061114.1, on the reverse strand, counting down.
TTGCCTCTTTTGCAAAAAAAAATAGGTGGGAGACCAAGCATTGAAATCCATGCTTCTACTATTATAGTTTCAATATCCAGCTCAAACCATAGATCCCATTTAAGTGTTCTCATCTGCCAGTACAGGTCCTTTCCCTTAATATAAAAGGCTGATGTTGCTAGTAACTACACATAATTCTCCAAACCATTCAATCTAATGAGTATGTGTCTTGCATCCAACAATTCTATTATGCATTCTCCCTTAATTCCACATTGCATTGGTATAGACTTTCTCAACTCCTTAATATCAGGTTTTCCATAAGAGAACTTTCCAATAATGGCATATTGCAAATCCTCTTGTAGTATCAAGTTTTGCACCTCTGATGATTTTCACTTCATACTCAATTTGCTATGCAATATGGCTTTAAAGAAACCTTAATATTCTCATGAACGTACACTTTAGGTTTGAGTAAATCTATATATGATGTCTCTTTCATGTCAAGTTTCTATTTATCAGCTTCCTTATGTATCACTATTTCCTCTAGCGGGTTATTCCCATTGGAAGTAACAACCATGATGGTTGGAAATTAGATTGAGAGAAGGGTTTTTGCATGCGGCGGCTTAGCTTCCGAAGCATGGAAGCTGACCATTTTAAGTCGACTCTCGATCAATCCACGAGCACTGAGCAGGAGAAGTAGAAGTATAGCAAAATCCTGCATTGCGTGGGGATATAGCGTCTGAAGAAGGTTAGCGGGGTGAACTCTAGTATGTAACTCAGGGATAAAGATAAAATAATGACGGTAAATTCAAACCAAGTCAACCAATGCACAAAACCATATTCAAATACATATATACAATTCATGTTGGGATAGGGAACAAGGTTTATCATGCACTTTAAAACCTTAAACTGGATTGTGTAGCTCAACCATCACATAATAGTACCCACAGGCTATATGGGTCCTAGCTCTTACCCCCTGGTTGGGCCACAGTGCGTGTAGCCACACAAACTGAGAATAATCTCATATATCTGACACAGGGGACTCAAACCTCCTAACATATACTAAGATGTCTTAAGCATCCGATCATGGAATATGATATACGGAACTCGAACCCTCCAATCAGAATAATAACAATAAGGTGGACTTGAACCACCTGGTCACAAGCAAGGGGACTCGAACCCTCGATCCATAATGACCCTGCACCGGCTAGCACAGTTTCCAGTATTGGTCACTTAGACCTCTACTTTCATGATTCAGCTACACAACCCTCTTTTAAATCCTAATTAAAATATTTATCACACATTCCCATTCATTGGACCATATTTCACATTAAGAAATACATTTTTGGTGTTGTCATACCAACTATACTTGCAAGGTAACAACAACATGCCAAAGTAATTACATCACATGGAGAATTCACAACTCTTTGATTCAATTAGGCCATAACTTGTGAAAACACAATTTCATAAGGTTTAATTCAACATCATGATGCAATAGTTCAAGAACAGTTCAATTCCCACACTCCTCATTACAAAACCAATTTCAAAATTTGAGGTTGAGGTCATAACCACTTCAGAAGTCATAAGTTTGGGTAAAATCAAAATTGCCTAGTTCATTCACCATACCCATGCACCCAAATTCTCAAAACCATATTTAAAAGTATGAATAATCATAATTAAACCATGGAAAAATATTGTTCAAAAATAAGCATTCAACTCCACAACCCTTGTTTCAAAACCATAACAATTTCATATGAGGAATACTTTAAAAACATGTGATTTTAGTAAATTAACAATGAGGGAAGAGTAACATGCCTGAAATAGTAAGATGTATGGAGAGAAATCACCCTTAAGAGCCCTAATTGATAAACGTCTTAAAAATCCCAAGTGTTCTTGACCTTGAGGATTTGAGAGTATTTGAGGAGTTACTTTGATGTGTTTCTGAGTGCTAATGACACCCTAAAAGGGTTATAAGATGTGGGTTTTATTTTGGGTAAAAGGGGAAATGTCCAAATATCCTTAACTAAAATCTGGAAAGGGGTCACCTTTGACTATAAGTCAGTCATTGACTCATAACCACTCCTTATGAATCGTCACCATGAGTCAAAACTAGGAAAGTCTAAAGGACACCACCCACTGCTGACCTTATGACTCAACCAACCAACTCGTAATGAGATCCTAAGACTCATAAGGTACAGTCCTAGTCAACACAGAACCTAAATTAGGTTGAACACTGGACACCCTATGATTTGCACTCATGACCCATTATAAGTCTTTACAACTCGTAATGATCCACTCGTACTCAGACTAGAACTCAATCACTTAGTCTCTAATTTTGTTACGACTTGGTCCCCAGGACCCGTAATGACACCCTACAAATCATGGTGTGAGTCGTTAACAAGAAAGTGAGCTCAAAGATCAAGAAATTTTCAAGGGCTAAAATTCGAGATATTTCAGTTGAGGGGTTTTGATTGTGATTACTTGAATTGACTTTTCCTTGATTTATATGGATTATTCATGCTTTAATTTATAGTTTTAGGAACTGAATTGGTGCTTTATTTTAAATGGTTGGAATGGGGGACACAGTTACCTTAAATTGATGGAATTTTTGCTTGATAACATTAATCTCAACCCACTTTGTAAACTTGAATTCGAATATGGATAATTACATGATTTAACTTGTTTTTGAACCCATTTAATCGCATTAAAAATAAATGGATAACAATGTATTTGGATAGACTTGGTGGCCATGGATTAGATTTTGCAAGCATACTGATATGACAATACCATGTTGGTAAATGCCTTAATAAATAACTCTTGGTTTAATGGTTCGTTTATGTGCAACTATTTTAATTTGGGCTTAAAAGGAATTATGTAGCGTGTGAAGGTGTACATCCCAGAGAGATCAGCACTGAAAACCATGTTTGCTGGCATTGGGGGTCCATATGGCCTTGTGCTTGGTACACACATTATATATATTTTAGGAGGGCAATATCCTTAGTGTCCTTAGCCTTTTCTTAATTTTCCTCGGTTCGTGCAGCTAATACGCACTGGGGCCCTTCCAGCAGGGGAAGCTTGACCCATATAACCCATGGGTGTCTTTATGATGGAGCGAGCTACATAGTTCAGGTTAATATTATAAACTATCATGTTAATGACCCTTGTCCATATCCTAGCATCCTATACATATGTATATGAATGTGGTGCATATGATTTATGACTGGACTTTGGTAACTGCATTATTTTGTCCCTATTTCTTGAGTTACATGCCAGTGCTTTCACCACTGACCGTTCCTAGATGCTACATCATTTTATGATGTAGAGTCCAAAGGGTTTTCTAGTGTTCCTATGCAGCATGAGTTGGTTCAATACTCTTGTGGATATATTGTAAAGTGATGAGCCTCTAGCTTTTGAAAGTGTCACGATCTGAACCAGGGCCTAGCCATGATAGGTATCTCAAGTCTATGAGGATTAGAGACCCCCTCTTTGCCTATCCAAACAGCATATAACACTCCTAGAAACGACTAAAATATAAACATATAACAAGATAGAAAGTAATAAACTCAAAGACATCTAAGAATGTCAACATTAATACCCAATCCATAGTAATATCCACAAATCCTTTACTAATTCAATAACAATCTAAGTCAGGACATACCCCAACCCTGACAATGACAAAAACAATGTAAATGTTAATGTAAACTCTTTAATTTTAGTTATCGAAAACAAACCAATGGACTGGTCAAGTCTTTTAAAGAATGGAAGCTCACCACTTCATTGCAAACGACTTGCAAATTGAACCGATCCATCTAACACTGCGCAGGAAATGTAGGATTGCCTTCGTACCCTATATCGTATGGGGATACTATATCCGAATACGATTAGTGGGTTGAGAACTAGCATGTAACTCAGAGATAAGGATAAAGCAATGACAATAAAAAATCTAGTTCAACTAAATGTATATGTTCGCATACATATGTGCATATATATATATACTTTTATAAAATTTTGGGATAGGGTACAAGGCTTAGCATGCACTTTAAAAATTTAGCCTAGATTGTGTAGTTTAACGATCATACATCAGTACCCATGGGATATATAGGCCCCATCTCTCACCTCTTAGTTGGGCCCTAGTGTATGTATCCGCACGAATCGAAGAATAATCTTATATATATGTACGGGGGACTCGAACCTCCCAACTATATACTAAGGTGACTTAAGCACCCGATCATGTAATGTATTATGGGGTACTAGAACCTCCCAATCATATAATAAGGTGGACTCAAACCACCCAGTCATAAGCAAGGGGAATCGAACCCCAGGCCATTTAGACCCCCGTGCCGGCAAATCCAGTTTCTAGTATTGGTCCCTCGGGACTGCCACTTTCACGGCCCAACTACACAACCCTGTTTTATGCCCTATTAAAACATTTATCACACATTCCCATTCATTGAACCATAATACACATTTACACATACATTGTTGGTATTCTCATATCAATTACACTTGCCAGGTAACATCAATATGCCATTTCAATTCCATTAAATCGTGAGAACAACTCCCTTTGTTCATTAATACATGGTAGGGGAACGCCGACTCCCTTTGTTCATTAGCTCAAACCGTCACGTTTTAATAACCTCTTTACATCAAGCAATTGTTCTGGAAGTAGTTCAATGTAATTTTAATCGTACTCAATACCACGTCTATAAAATTGGGTTGGGGTTATTACCAATTCAATTGTCAAAAATCAAATAAATTGGGGAAATCACAATCCTATAGTTTATTCACCATGCTCATGTACCCCACAAGTTCAAAACCATAAATAAAGCATGGGTAATCATATGTAAACCATGGGAAACATATTTCAAAAACAAACATTCAAAACCCTCAATCCATGTTCCAAAACCAACATCAAATCCATGTAGATAACTATTTAAAACACAATTCTTTCACAAAGTAATAGTTGGAGAAGATTAACATGCCTAAAGTATTCTCAATTATGGAGAAAAACCTTGAATTGACCCCTAGATGCTTAACCTTGAGGAAACCTTATCTTGTTTTGCTTGAGAGAATTTGGGAGAGTAAAGAGGGTTTTTAATTTGTTAAAGTGTTAAAATAATGCCCCAAAGGTGTTTTTATGGATGTGGGGTCTACGTGGATACGGAGGGAAATGTACAAAGTACCCCTAAAATAAAGACAACAAATTTGTTGCCCATTCGCTACAAGAGACCTTATGATTCGTAGGGTCACCCTATGACTCGTGGCCCTTAGTCGTAGGATGGACAATGTCCAAGGCCATCAACACTGATCTAGTTAAGGAAAGACCATACAAACTGTAAAGAGTCCATACGAATCGTTATATTCTAGTCATACTCAGGACAGAACGCCTTGGGAACCCACACTGATCTAGTTACGAGTCAAACCTTAAGACTTGTAACCAAACATTACAAATCATTTGGTCAAGTCGTAGGAAAGATAGGACATTTTGAACATCACACTGGTTTGGCTATGATTAGGGTCCTGTGACCCATAATGACACCTAATGACTCATAGGGTAAGTCATAGTCAAGGCAGTGAGTTCAAAACCTCAGAATTTTTAATAGTCAAAACCTGGGGCGTCACATTATCTCCCTCTCTTTAGGATTATTTATCCTCGAATGATGTGTCGAGGCATCCATTAGAATGATTTAGCATGGAATACAACCATACTTACATTTATCAAAGATAGAAAACAAAGATGTTAAGAAAAATCCCAAATTTCTTTAACAATGTCAGAAAACAAGGATGTTAGGATTAACACATACCTTAAGCACGATTATCTGGAACAAGGAACAAAAATGGGTATTTGGATGTCATGTCACATCCTCTCTAGTTTATCCAGAATCTTCCTCCACCCCAAATAAAACATGTATTAACCCTTACATATAATCACATATTCCTTCCATGTTAAAAATCTGACTTGGAGTTAAAAGTGCTAGTGTAAGCTGTAGGTCCCTATACTTTATGCTCCTCCAATAATACTTACCCAACTTTTCTTACTATAGAAAGGATTTTACCACATCTCCCTATCATAACTATTTCCCCAAACGAAAGTTCGTCTTACTCTTCTATCTTCAATCTATGACCTTAGCCTGCGTAACCACTCCTAAATTTTCACATCAGAGAATATCTACTCCCCTATCTATAACACTTCTATATTTCCATAGCCACTACTATTCAACCAAAAGGAGGTTCACGAAACTAGTGTACAAGCCTCAAGTACGTTAGGGTTACTTCTTATTTAGGACTCCCATTATTCGAACTACTCAACACGTGACTTATCAAATAAGACACGGGACAGTAGGCATGAAACACTTAGTGGCATCCACCTAGATCATAAGTAAATGGTTGTTCCAGTGTAATCATGAGCTAGACTGAGTTCTTCGAACTGGGAACAGTGAGAAACACGAGTGCATACATCATGGATCATATAGCATAAAGCTGATATTTGTATTTTCAAGAAGTAGGACAAGTTTTTCTATTTGAAACTATTCCCTCCCATTCCAAGGACTAAGAATGGTCACGAGTTTGCTTATATAGGGTCACTTTGTGCTAGGACAGGATATAAAATAAATTAGTAGCAAATAGAACGTATAGTTCCTTAGACCAAAGCACAAAGCGGGACATGAGTTTATAGGCATAAGCTGGTTAGAGAACTCGGACTTTAGGCATATGCACAATCTGAATAGGCAAAGTATTGGTAGAATTCCCTCCTAACAAAAATGGGAGGGAATCATAGAATAGGAGTAAATTTACCATGACTCTTCCCTGAAACTCTCTACCATGAGAAAATTTTAGATCATCCTTAGTTCACCATTTCCTCCTGATAACTGTAATATAAAAACACTACCCTCGAGAGATGCTCATCTTAACCTTTGCTAGCCCCTATAGATATCACCCTAGGAAGCACACCCTCATGAGCATACATGTCCATAATAAGATATTCAATGACATGAACTAGGTACACCTAGCATTTGCATACTTAAAATCTCATGCAACAAGATGCTAACTGGGGCTCGACATAATCTTATAAAATTTATACTCTTACCCACCTAATGACTTAGCCACCATTTATCGCCTTAACACTAGACCACTAGTATGAATCACAATTACTCACTCTACTATATCATGAATTATCAACCTAATATCTTTCACACATCCTACCGAGCCTACCAATTTACTCCCGCAAATCATGCATCGCTATTCTACCCTCAATCTAATATTCATTTTACCTCGATCAATATTTAAAGCTCAAACTTTGATCTAGTAACAATCATGCACCTCTAACAATGAACTCCGCATAAAATACTAGCCACCCAATAGATAGGTTACCCTAAATTCCTTACTTGACTGTCGATAGCCTAAATACATCTGAAGAGGCCCATTTTTCATATGCAAGAAGACACAGGAGCACCTTACGGAGAAACGCTAGGGCAAATAAGACCCTTATAAAGAAAATCTTTCAACTACTTCTTAAGTTCTTTCAACTTAGTCGGACCCATGCAATAAAAAGGATAGAGATAGGACGAGTATCTGGTAGAAGTCAATCCCAAAATCAATTTCCTTATTGGGAGGAAGACCGGGAAGGTTATCAGGAAATATCTCGGGAAGTTTATTAACTACAAGAACATATTGTAACAAAGGACCCTCCAAGTTAGAATCTTTAACCCAGACCAACTGATAAAGACACCCCTTAGAAATTTGGTTCCAATCTCTAAGATAAGAAATAAATCTTCCCTTAAAAACTAGGGAACTTGTTTCCCACACAATTACTTGTTCATCTGAAAATTGGAAATTGACCTTTTGAGTTCGACAATCCAAAGAAGCATAGCACGAGTGAAGCCAATCGATCCCCAAGATCACATCAAAATCTAACTCTATCAAATCTACCAAAATATCCCTACCAGGGCAGAAATAGAAAAGGGGTCAAAAATGCACTCAAGAGCAAAACCAAAATGAATAGCCACATATGGGGTCACAAAAGAAAGAATGGACCCCAAATTAAGTAAATAATACACCTCACGAGGGAATATCTTTAAAGAACCAGTGATAATGTCGGGAGATGCCTCTGACTCCTGATGGGTAGTGAGACCATAGAGATAATTTTGACCAGTGTGGGAGCCAGAAATAGTACCCTTTGGTGCAGGAGCCAAGAATATGGCAACCAAAATCTTATTAGCTCCAGTAGAAACACCAGCAGAAGGACAGTGTCACCGCATATGACTAGGCTGACCACAGTTGAAGCACAAGTTTCTCCCATTATCATAATAACTATGGTAAAGCCATCCACAAAGTATACAAGGAGGATAGGGTAAGGGTGACTGAGCTCCACTAGCCTGAAAATGGGATCTTTGTGCCTCAAACCCACTGTTGGTCTGAAAGTGACACCACCAGAAGACTTAGGATATGGAGCACTAACAGCCACACAGGAACTCCCCTAACCCCTCTTCTTAGACCTTTTTTTCCTATGCCTACTATTATATTTCTTATCTCCACCCTTCTCTAGATATATGAACTTCTTTGTTTGTCTCTCTCCCATCTTTGCCTAACTCTTTCTCTCATTAACAGGACCAGATAGTGGTATAAAGATGTCACTAGCTGGGTTAACAGATGAATAGAATAACATAACTCAGCATTGGACACCTTACCCTAAGGCTTCAAAACAGGAGTATCAATAGCCTGAAGAGCCCGAGGAGGACTAGAAGGAATTGGTGAAACTCTGCGGGGGCAATTAGAAGCAAGGATACTAGATCGAGTTTGTACCCTATACACACGATGAGTTTTATCTATATTACCTCAAGTGGGACAAAGGAGTTTTCCCAAGAATCAAATCTTCAGGGAGGCATAATTTGAAAATGAAAACAATGGAATTAGAGAAGATTTCAACAGCCTAGACTCTATAGCCCAAAAGCAGAATAACCAGAAAGGGAAATATTTCTAAGAGACTCGTAGTCTCTCCCTTATAAGTGTGGCGCACTACACACCCATAAAAGAGGCTCTACTTGGTATGCTTTATAGATACCCAATAACACTAAACCGAGGTTCTAATACCATTTTATCGTGACCCAAACCAGGGCCTAGCCATGACGTGTATCTGAAGTCCATCGAGGATCAGAGACCATCCACCTTACCTAGCCAAATAGGATATAACACTTGTAGCAGTGGCTAAAATCTGAACATATAACAAGGAAAGGTAATAAACCCAAAGACATCGAAGAATGTGAACATCAATACCCAATCCACGGTAATATCCATAAAGCCTCTACAAATAAAAAAAAATAATCTAAGTTGAGATATGCTCCTGACCCTGACAATGACAAAGACAATGACAATGTTAATGTGAACTTTTTAATTCTAGTGAATGAAAAGAATCCAATGGAATTATCAAGGCTTTCAGAGAATGAAAGCTTACTATTAACTGAAAACAACCGGTGAACCACACTGATACACCTAATACTGCACAAAAAATGTAGGATTGCCTTCAAACCCTGTATCATATGGGGATACAACATTTGGAGATATTTAGTGGGCTGAGCTTTAGACGTGTAACTCAGGGATAATGACAAAGTGATGACTATTCAAAAATCCAGTTCAACTCAATGTACAAGATCACATACATATGTGAATACATATTTACTTATATAAAATGTTGGGATAGGGGACAAGGCTTAGCATACACTTTAAAACTTTAGGTTGATTATGCAGCTTAACCATCATACATCAGCACCCACGAGCTATATGGGCCCCAACTCTCACTCCATAATTGGGTCCTAGCATATAAATCCACATAAATTAGAGAACAATCTTATATATATATATGGAGGACTCGAACCTCCCAACCATATACTAAGGTGACTTAAGCACCCGATCATGTAATGTATTATGGGGGACTCAAACCTCCTAATCATCTAATAAGGTGGACTCAAACCACCCAGTCATAAGCAAGAAGACTCAAACCCCAGGCCATTTATACCCCCGCTCCAGCAAATGCGGTTTCCAATATTGGTCCCTCAGGACTGTCACTTTCACAGCCCAACCCTTTTTTAAGCCCTATTAAAACTTTATCACACGTTTTTATTCATTAAACCATAATACATATTTAGGTATGCATTATTGGTATCTTTACACCAACTACACTTGCAAGATTATATCAATATGCCATTTCAATTTCATTAACTCGTGAGAACAACTGCCTTTGTTCATTAATACAAGGTGGGGGAATGCCAACTCCCTTTGTTCATTATATCAAACTGCTATGCTTCAATAACCTCTTTACATCAAGCAATTATTTCAAAAATTGTTCAATGCAATTTTACTCGTACTCAAAACAACGTCCATAAAATTAGGTTGGGTGTTATTACCAAATCAATTGTCAATAATCACAAAATTTAGGGAAATCACAATCCTTTATTTTATTCACCATGCACATGCACCCCACAAGTTTAAAACCATAAATAAATCATGGACAATTATATATAAACCATGGGAAACATATTTAAAAAATAAATATTCAAAACCCTAGACCCATGTTCCAAACCCAATATCAAATCCACAAAGATACCTAGTTAAAACACATGCTTTTACAAAGTAATAGTTGCGGAAGAGTAACATTCCTAAAGGATTCTCAATTACTAAGAAGAAACATTAAATTGACCCCTAGATACTCAACCTTAAAGAAACCCTACCTTGTTTGATAAAGAGAACTTTAGAGAGTAAAGAGGGTTTTTGATTTGTTGAAGTGTTAAAATAATACCCTAAAGATGTTTTCATGGATGTGGGGTTTAAGTGGGTAAGGATGGAAATACCCAAACTGCCTCTAAAATAAAAGTCTAAAAATTCATTGCCCAGTCGCTAGGGTGACCTTACAACTCACAAGGTCACTCTACGACTCATGGCCCTTAGTCGTAAGCGGGAAAATATCTGGGGCCATCAACACTGGTATGGTTACAAAATGACCATACAACTTATAAAAAGTCTGTATGACTCATTATGTTCTTTTTGTACTTAGGATAGAACACCGGGCACCCACACTGGTGTCTAGTTAGGAGTCGTACCTTACGACTAGTACCCAGACATGACAACTTATTTGGTCAAGTCATAGTCAAGATAGAATATTTTGGAAATCATACTAGTTTGACTATGATTGGGGTCCTATGACCCGTAATGACACCCAAAGACTCATAGGGTAAGTCATAGTAAGGGTAGCGAGTGCAAAAACTCAAAATTTTTAGTGGCCAACACTTGAGGTATCACAGTAAGGCCTGGTTATTTCACTATCTTTTGTATTATCTCAATATTTTATTTTTAGTAATTTTGGTCATAGTAGGAGACATGTCCCAACTTAGTTGGTATTTATGGTTTTAGAGGCTCTTGTGGACAAGTGTTGAGTTTATTATTTATTTTGATTCTTAAAACTTTCATTTGGCTTATTTATACTTCTCATTGCTATTTTATTTGACTTTTACTATTTCTATTTATGTGCTTTTGAGGTAATACTAAGGGGGTATCTCCGGCCTTTAGTAGGTTTGAGATACTTATCACAGCCACACTCGAGTTTGGGTTATAACAAAAAAGTGAAACTTGGTGCTCAATTTGGAAAAGTGACATTTTATGGTAAAAGAAGGGATAGTGCTCGGGCATATAATTTTAAAGAAATAGATAGAATTTTATAAGGCTAAGATTGAGGTGATTTGAAATTTTCCTCTACCAATCTCTGTGAAGGGCAATTGTAGTTTCATGGATCATACAAGTTTTTACATGCAATTTATAAAGGACTTCTCTAAAAATTGCAAATTCATTGTGCAAATTATTTAATAAGGATGTGAAGTTTATATTTGATTATAGAATGTTTAAAAGCCTTTGAGCGTCTGAAGGAGAGTTTGATTTCAGTCCCAAATATTGTTTTTCCTGATTGGACCTTGTCATTTGAAGTAATATGTGATTCTAGTAGCATAGCAAAAGGAGAAGTCTGAGGCTAAAGGCGAGAAAATATACTCTATCCCATCTACTATGCTAATAAGGCAGTTAATCCTGCACAAAAAAATTATATCGTGACTAAACAATAGTTCCTTACAGTGGTGTTAGCCTTCAAAAAATTGTGGTCATACTTTATTGGCACCAAATTCATTATGCACACTAATCATGTAACCCTTAAATATCTTATAGCAAAGAAAGATACACATTTGATATTGATTGGATAGATATTCTATTGCAGGAATTTTATTTTGAGGTGAAGAATCGAAACTGAAAATCAAATTACTAACCATTTGCCATGCCTTGAAGAGGAGGTAATGCAAAAACTAGGGGATGAGCTTGATATTAATTATATTTTTCTAGATGAGCAGGTTTTGGTAGCATCACAAGACTTAATCCCTTGGTTTGCAGATTTTGCCAGTTATTTGGCAAGTGATTTAGTCGCATAAGATATGTCATTTTATCATAAAAGAAGTTCATTAATGAGGTTCATAAATTCTTTTAGAATGATCCATACTTGTTTCAAGTCTGTACAGGTGGTGTAATTTGAAGATGTGTCTCAAAGGTTGAGATGATACGTATCCTAGAGGAAAATCACTCTTCACTAGTTGGGGGTCACCATGGAGGTGCATGGACTACACACAAGATCTTGTAATTTGGATATTACTGGCCCACAATTCACAAAGATATCTATGACTACTCAAGGACATGTGACCAATGTCAAAGGCAAAGAAACATATCATAAAGACATAAACAACCTATGATTGTTATTCTTGAGCTTGAGTTATTTAATGTTTGGGGTATTGATTTTATGGACCTTTTGATGAGTTTGCATGGCATGAAGTATAGATTAGTGGTTGTAGACTACGTTTCAAAATAGGTGGAGGAAGTTGTGCTTTCCAATAATAAAGGTAAGAGTATTAATGCTTTCTTAAAAATGAGCATATTCTCCAGATTTGGGACACTAAGAGTGATCATTAGTGATGGAGGATACCATTTTGCCAATCGTCTATTTTAGGCCCTACTTGATAAATATAATATGAAATATAATATGGCAAAACCTTGCCATCCACAAATGAATGAGCAAGTTGAGGTCTCCAACTAGGAGATCAAGTCCATTTTGGTGAAGACTGTGAATTCCAATAGGAAGAATTAGGCAAGGAAGTTGGATGATTCACTATGAGGTATATCATACTACATTCAAAACTCCTATTAGTGTATCTTAGTATCAGCTAGTGCCACTTGTGTTTTAAACTGGAGCATAAGGAACTGTGGGCATTAAAGAGGTTGAATTTGGAATGGAGTGATACAACCAAGTTGAGGCTTGAACAAATGAATGAGACGGATAAATTCAATCTTTGTGCATATGAATCTCAGCCTTGCATAAGGAGAAGATGAAGTTATATCACGATCAAAAGATTGAAAGGTGAGAGTTCACAACTAGTGACATGGTACTACTATTTGATTCAAGGTTGAAGCTATTTCCTAGAAAGTTATGATTGACATGGAATGGCCTATATAAAGTGATTATAGTATTCTCTTATGGTGATATTTAACTTGAGAATAATCAATGCGTGAAACACTACTTGGTGATCGTAATGACCCAAGGTTGATTTGTGAAATGGACTTAAAAGACACTTGAGAAATCAAGCCAAATTGATTCATACTGCAATGTTAAATTTGGTGCTTCTTTGGAGGCAATCCAAGGGTTTAGTTCACTTTATTTTGTTTTTCTCAGGTTCAAAAGTATGTCGCGATGACTAATCTAAGGAAAAGATAAAAAAATCAGGAAATATGGGTAAGCACACTCACGAGTAGAGTCTACGAACTGTGACTCAGGTCTACAAATTATAGGCTAGACTAATGAGGATCGGAGTAAAGTTTTTGTTCTTAGATCATTATCCATAAGTAAAACCCATAGGTTGTGGAATTGGTCTATGACCTGTAAGTTCAACTCGTGGGAATCTGATTGATTTTGGGTTCTACGGGACATTATCCATGAGTTACCCACGAGCCATAGACCTTGTCTACCATATGTAGCTTAAACTAATGGGAATCATAGACTCTTTAAGTCTCAGAACATGACCCACAATTTCAACCCATAGGTCGCGAACTTTGTCTATGACCCATAAGTTAAACTCGTGGGTACCAGGTGAGTTTTTTAATTATACTTTCATTTTAAATTTAAAACCCCCACGTAACCTGACTTGGAAACCCAATATTATCATTTTTCCAATTCAAAATCCCTTACTCGATTTCTTCAAACCTAAACCAATCTAATTCAAAATAAAACCCTGACTCTATATTTCCCTCTTCTCCCATTAAAAATATAAATACCTCCTAAACCCTAATAGTGACCACTACCCTAATATCCTAATTAAGAAAATTTGACAGCCATTCCTATAGACTAAGCATTAGAAGTATCAATTGATGAACACATCCGTTTAGTTATTATTCAAAATTCTCTTTTGTGCACAGGTATTTTATGTTCTATCCATGATTATTTTTGGTTAACTCCCTGTTACCCCAAGTAAGGTTGAAATTATGATTTACTATTCTCCAATTGATAAGGGATTATGTAGTTACTGTGTCTTGATAGAATACAAAATCAATTGGGTGAATGTTTTTACAAATTAGGACTATATAAAGGGGTCAATACTGCAACACTCATGACACATTAACCTTTGTTCTTAGGGATAGTCATCTACATGGGGCGTAACATAGTCGTTTAGATGATACATAGCCTTTATATTTGAATGCCCTATACCACAAGAGATCACTAAATCATGGAGATCCTATGGATTTATGATGTTATTGGGGAACACAGTCCTAGTGTCTTTTTCATAATGATTAAAATTCTAGAAAATCAATGTTTGTTACTACTTCTAACTTGTTTCACAACCCCCTTTCTACTTATACACCAATTACTTGGACAAATACTTAATAAAATCTTGTCTTATTCCTCGTGGGATCGACCCTAACCTCATTGGGTTATATTTAATCAGCAACCACTTATACTTCTGGGAAGTGTAATTTAGGTGACATTAAGTTTTAGTGTCGTTACCAGGTTGTTGAGGGTCGGTGTGAACCTACCAGTCCAACCCACGATTCATGAACTAGGTTCATGAGTCATGGATTTGACTCATAGGAATCAGACTTGAGACTTCGCACCTAAAGTTCTAAATCTAAATTTCATGAGGACAATCCACAACTCATGAACCCAGTATAAGACTCATATATTGGACTCGTGAACTTCAATACTAAAGTCTATGAATAGGTTCCATGAGTTGTGAACCCAGTCTACAACTTATAGACTAGACTCGTGACTTAGACCTGCAACATTTTATATTTTTCCATTATTTCCCCAATTGTTTATCTTGTATACTAATTCTCTCCTACACATGTACTACGTTAACAAAAGAGACTCAAAAGTTAGGTTATGTTGCTCCCACCTCCAAAAGGAAGGCCAAAGCCCAGGACTCAAAGTCTAGACTCTAAGATGAGTCTCTTAAGAGAAATGATCTATAGAAGTGTATGAGATAAATGATGACTGATTGTACCTCATCCTAAAAGGAAATAGACACATAAGGGATCCACAATTAAGGATGCACCATAGTCTATACCACAACCTTGGCCAGAGGCTCTGTCGACTCCCATTATGTAAACACCTACCTCTTCCTAGTTTAAAGAGAAAAAGAAATCATCTGAGTCTAGTGATAGCAAGAAGGACACAGTATCCACAAGTATGAAGAGGGATCAAAATGTTTTGAGTCGAGTAGTGGTGAGAAAACTAATGATACTCCCTAATTTGAAGAGGGAGAAGAGTATTACAAGTTTGGTAAAGGCGAGGATAATACTGTTACTACATTTATTTTTAGGTCTGAGTAACAGGATTCCACATACACTTCCATACTTCTTGTAGCCTAAGAAAATAGAAAATGGTGTGTTTAGGATATGAAAGACTTATAAATAGGGATGCCGAGCCGACTAAAAGGCATGGTTTCAAAAGAAACATTTCTGAGAACCCCATATTTGGACAACTGATTTGGCAAGGATTCTAGAGATAAAGGCCTTATTTAATGGATACATACTTTGTTAGATAGGAGAGCCTTTCAGTAGCTATAGTCTTAAGTTGGTTCGCGAGGTTTATGCCTCATATGCTGCTTTTGCTGATTTTATCACACCTGCGGGGCAATAAGCTTGGGAGTAACCTTCATTAGCCCACACTTTAGTTCAAAGTACTTAGGTTAATATATTTGAGTAGAATATTCAGCAGTCTTTGGTTTGGGCCCAAACATGAGATACTAGTGAGTACAACGGAGTTTGACCTTCACATAGAGATAGTGAAAAGTAGGACCACGATGAAGGATCCTGAGTAGATGCAAGAGTTATTGAGTTAGGTTGTCATCTATATTTTTGAGCATGGTGTTAATAAAAGTCATCCCTGCACTTTGCAAGAAAACTTTGGTGGTTTATTATGTGGAATAGGTTGGGACCCACTAGAGCAAAAAATTCCATCACTCTAAGTAGAGCAATTCTTATGGCCAGTATAATTGCTGGACAAAATATTAATTTTACTTGGTATATATGTGATGAGATTCATGAGAGGATATTCAAAGAGGTTGTGCATCTTATTCCCATACCTAATTCAGAAGCTTTGTGATGCAGTGGGTAAAGTGGCATTACTGGTGTTGACCATATAGTTGAGGTGACCCCAGTGGCCGATGTTAGGTTGATTCAAGATGTACCAACCCAGTTTCCCAAAGAAAGGCATAACATTTTACATCATCTAGAGCGACTCTATTTGAGGGTTTTTAGATATAACCGAATAAGAAAATACTCCAGCATCAAAAGGTGAGAGAGCATGCATGAGTTAGCCTACTGATAACACAACCTCTAAGAGTAGTGAGGGGGTAGCAAGCTTTTTAGTTCCACCATATACTTCTACTGTGCCCCCTTATATACCTACTTCTAGCATGGTTCTAATGTCACATAAGTTCTTGCAGTAGTTAGTTGATAGATATATTGATCAGATTTAGCAAAAAACTCACATTGATATTGAGTTGGTTAAGTAGTTGACCCAGATCAAGCCATGGGTGCACAGTATGACTGAGACTTCTAAGGAACGGGTAGAGGCTTGAGTCATAACCATAATGAAGTAGTTTATGAGAGAGTTACATGAAAGGATTGACAGTTTTGAGATTAGGATGGGCAATAGATTATAGAAGGTATAGATTCTAGATCTTTCCAGTCAGAGGGAAGAGGTGACCATATTGAGGATTGAGGTGGGAGCTTTAATAAATAACCACACTCTTACCACCCATTTTACAGCCACTTCCTATAATACTAGCATTGGTGTTTGACTTATTTGAGGATGACAATCCTTGCTGCTAAGGGCAAGTGGGCACAGGACCCCATGGGCAGAGTGCTAGTTCTAACGAGTTTGAGCGGGATTTTAAGAAAATGGCTAAGAAGTCCTGTACTAAGTATCTTGTTAACCAGATTAAGTACAAACAATAAGAGTTGGAAGCCTCATCTAGTTGACCACCATAACCACCTAGCGCCGAGCCTGGTGTACCTCCTAATGCCCTGACTGCGGGCAAGTCCACACAGCGCCTAGAGCACCACAGGTATGTCTTCACTCCCTTGTTATTATTATGTTCATAGTCAAAAACAAGGCCAATGCATTATCTCATGGTTAGGGGTGGGGGTATACCACTACTCAAGGATTTTTTTGTCGTGTCTTTTTTTAACTTTGTGTGTTATTATAGCCGAGACAACATCTTTAGGATATTATTTATGTTATGTTTGTGTTATGAGTTGTTGTGCTTGATTAGTTGAAAAATAAAGAACCTTAGTATGGTGAAGTTTTTAATGATTCAATATTGATGTTTAATGTTTAAAGGATACCCCTCTTGAATTTTTTATACTATGTGTTGTGATTGTGGGAAAATTGTAACCATTATTGGATCTTGCTATGTCATTTGAATTAGAGACAAAATAATCGTAGCTTAGCAATGCATGAACTATATAGGTAGTACTAGATGGTGTAATCCTATGCTATATGGTTATGGAGCCATTTGACTAGTTCACTTTGTGTATGCAATCCAAAACTTGCTCGGTTAGTCTTACCTAGGTTGTAGGATAGTTGGTCAAAAAGGGATCATAGGTCATTCTTCAATAAGTCCACTTTTAACCTAAATGCCAGGCCAAATGAAATAAGTATTCCTTAATCCCAAATTTGAGCATTAAGTGACCCTTTTTTCATTAATCCATTCACCTTTACATTTCAACTATAATGAACTTGTTTTCCCATGATCCCTCCTTGGACATTGTGTACCTCAACTTAGAAAAATTGCCTAACTTGAGGGCGGCTATCATAGGGGTATGCGGAAGAAGTTAAGAAAAAAGAAAAAGGAATACATTTGGGTGTGGTAAGAAAAAAGAAAAAAGTGAAAAATAAAAAAATTATGATGAATCAAGTTAGAAAAAAATCATATAAAGTGTAAAGAAAAACCATCCCCGAAATCTGAAGATAAATGACGGAGATTAAGGAAGAATAAAATTAACAAGGTTGAAAAATGGAGTAAAAAATAAGTGTAATGTCAAGGAAGGTTTAGTTACTTTATCCATATGTACCATACCCATCCCCAATCCTACATTAAAAGTCGATGAAAGTCCAATAGTAATCCCAGTCCGACTATCCAAAAAACTAAGGCATAGAAAATAAGGTAAAGCCTATGGTATTTCACACACACTATTTGAACTTTCTTTGTGAGGATGAGTGCTTTGATCCAGTCCTTACGTGATATCCATTGTTTTATTGTGTGTGTATGGGACTTCCATGTTATGAGAGTGCATGGTTTGTATTGTTAGTTGCTATTTGTCCGGGTAATGTTATTTGTGGGTGCGGTTGATTGTTTATTTGTAATCTGATGTCATTATTTGATCCCTTTTGTGTCATGATATTGTATTTCAGGTATACACACGATGGTTTTGAATTTTTGCATAGAAGAGGGTTGGAATTTTTAGGCTAAACTAAATAAATTGACTATCATAGGTCCCTATTTTTAGGCTAAACTGAATAAATTGACTATCGTAGGTCCTTTAGTGCATAGCAGTAGCTTTAGTGCACTGGGCTGCCCTTTTGATGTGCTTATTATGTTTTGTTTACCTGAGAATATGCAAATGTTCTAAGTTGTGGGTGCTTATGTGTCATGGTTTCATGACACTTTCGATGCTTAAAACAAGGAAAATATGTAAGAACTTAGGTTTTTTTGTTGGGTATGATGTGATTTTGTGATGTTAAGCAGGAAAATAGGGTTCGAAAGCAAAGTTGAGGAAAAAAGATCAAAATTTACCAAGTAAAGAAGAAGGTGGAGTTCTATGGGTATGGTCTATGACCAATGAATTGGACATATAATCTGTAGGAATTGTTTATGAATAAGTCTCTAAGGATGAAGGCAGATATCGAGCTCCATTGGTTAGACCCATGATTCATGAACTTGATCCAAGACTCGTGGAACGAAGTTATGAATGAGAAGTTGCAAACGATGTGAAGTATGATTTTCACTGAAGAATTCCACAACCCGTGAACCTGACCTACAGTCTATGAACTAAAATCATGAACTAGATGCAGAAAAACGAATCCAAAATCTATTTTCCATGAGAGAGACCTACGACCCATAGATGGATCCACGACTTAAATCCATAAATCGTAGGAAGCTACCGGCTTATTTCTCCTAAATGGTTTAAGATAAGATTTATTTTGTATCGATAAATACTCCCATTATGATATATGATTATTTTATGCACTATTACATTATTTTGATGTTCTTAGAGACATTTTGGGTCTTGGAATTATTGACACTGATTTTTATGATCTTAATTCGATTTGAGATTTTAGAGTTTTTTATCTTGTTATTGTAAGTGCATGATTATGCTTTCTTATCAGAATTATTCTTGTGTTCTTATAAGTATGAGTAACTAAACACCACAACTAGGATTGTCGGAACCATGATGAATTAACAAAGTAGTGTTCAAAATACAAGCCAATTCTCAAAGAATTTTTGGGTCTGTATTGTTATTTCTTCTAATTTGATTTGTTTTAATGAGTGCACACACAATGGGACTTGTCCTATATCTACCCTGGATTATAGCAAGGGTAGTTGGATCAGAACAGTGAATCAACAACAAGACTTAGAGTTATCTTCATTTAATTAACCTTGAGCCGGTAAATAGGATAGATTATATTGAGATCATAGATAGGAGGTCAATACTACAACACTCCTGACACATTAACCTTTGTGCTTGGAGATAGTCATCTACATGGGGCATAACACAGCCAGTTAGATGATACATAGCCTATCGATTTTGTATGTTGAATACTATAAGAGATCACTAAAGTATGGAGAACCTATAGAGTTATGATGTTACTGGGGAACATAGTCCTAGTGTCTTTCTCATATTAATTACAAATCCAACAAATCAATGCTTGTTGTTACTGCTACTTTATCTCACACATACCTTTTTATACTTATTTACCAATTACTTAGACAAATACTTAATCTAATCTTATCTTATTCCTCGAGGGATCAACCCCAACCTCGTTGGGTTCTATATTTAATCAACGACCACTTCTACTTCTAGGAGGTGTAATTTGTGCTACATCAGTATTCCATAATATTTATTATGACTAATATATCTTGAATTCAATATGATTAAGTATCTAATACATTTTAAATAATTACAATAATCTTTAAAGCAATAAATTAAAAGAACTAACGAAAGTCAGAAAAGACGGTGACAAGAAATGCAAGAAGACTTGAATCAAAACCAAAAATAAAAATGTAGAAGTGGAAGTAGGTATATTTTCGGTAACGTTTGATCCAAACTATTATTTAAATAGAGTAGTAGATTTTTTTTTAATATAATATAAAATTTTAATTGATTTAGAAGTGTTAAATATTGTGATTTCTTACCTAGATCAAATAAGAACTTTAATTAATTTCAAAATTATAAATATTAGGATAATAATTAAATGACACATAATGACATAAAAACTCTTTTATATAAGGTAAAATTCTAACTTATCTAAAAGTGTAAGTATTTCTTACTTAGATCAAATAAGGACTTTAATTAATTTCTAAATTCTAAATATTAGATAGTAATTAAATGACAATTATTTGAGAAAAATAGTAAATGACTATTTTATCTATTCTAAAGTGTTCTAATCGGGGGAATGAAACACCCCGAACTTTGTCCATTGCAAATTTCTTAAGTTTTGAGCCTTCTTATCATCATACACTTACACCATACTAGTTGTATGGTGTGGATATGAGTCTAGGACCCTAGTCGTATATTGGCCAATATGGTATTGGCCAAGTTTTGTTCAAGGTAAGAGAAGACTCCATACGAGTCGTATGTTCATGATAAGAGAAATATAGTTCCCAACCGTATGTTATCTAGGGTCTAGCCTTCGATATTCTACTTAGGGTATGACTTAAAGGGTACTAGTCGTATGGCGATGGTACAAGTTAGGCTAAAGAGTAGTATGTTAGACAGAATGTGGTATCCAACTTTCTGATCAAGTTACGAGTTGAGGGTACCACTCGTATGGTGTGGATACGAGTTGAGGGGTCCAGTCATACCCTCTTGTGTTTTTTATAATTTTTAAGTTGAGGCTATTTTAGATAGTTCCCACCTAAAGCCCTTAAGAACCCACATCTTATAACACTTTTTGGCCTTTTATTCTTTTCTTTAGAAGATCAAAATCACTCTTAAAACTCTCTAAAAAAACCTCTCAAGGAGATTGGGCTAGGTTTTTATCAAAGTGGACATTTAGAGGCTTAAGGATCGAAATCTCTCCAAGAATCTTCGTAACTCGGGCATGTGACTCTTCCTTCATTGTTAGTTCATAAAATTCATATGTTTTAAACATTGTTCTTGAATCATACATGATGGTTTTAAAATCCATGGTTGAGGGTTTGAATGCATATTGTTGAGTATTGTTCCCTCATGGTTTAACTTATGTTTATGCATGTTTTAATAATAGTCTTGCACATGTGGGTGCTTGGGAATTGTTATTTAAACTAAGGGGTCATGGTTAACCTTAACTTGATGGTTTTAGCTTAAATAATGATTTGATAATGGTATGTCCTCAACCTATTTATGAAAATATTTATGAGAAGAATATTTTCATGTGATGAATTGTGTTTTGAACTAATGTTTGGCATAAGAATATTAATAAATGATGAATGATTTTATAAAGGTCTTGATGACCATAAATTAAATTGAATTTTGATTTGAACTAAGGCATTGTCCTAATAATATAAATGGTTGGTTAATGGTTTCATGAAGGCCTTGTTGGTCATAAGTTGATTTGAATTGTAACCTTTGTGGTTTAAATGGCTAACTGGGTTTGAGTCCCTAAATGTTGAATTGAATTGATTTCTTGCATACATAATGGTTTCGAGTCTCAATATTGAATGATAATGGTTATGGCATATTGTATGCTTACAAGTGGGGTTGGTATGACGATACCAACGAGATGCCTTTTGTATGTAATTAAATTAATGGTTGTGTTTATGTGCAATGAATGTTTTAATTGGTCTATAAAGCGGGATGTGTAACTGGTCCATGCAAGTGGAGTTCAAAGGACTAATACTAGAAACCGCACTAACCAGTGCGGGTGTCTATATAACCGGGAGGTTCGAGTCTCCCATATTACATACATTGGAGCTACGTTACCTAGATTATGATGGGAGGTTTGAGTTTCCCCATAAAGGCATATATAGTTATGGATATTCTTTAGTTTATACAGCTACATGCACTAGGGCCCTTCCAGCTTGGGGAGAGCTAGGCCCATATACCTATGGGTGCCTTATTTTATGTTGGTTATGCTATACAACCCAGGTTAAAGTTTTTAAAGTTTATGCTAAGACTTTTTCTCTTTCCCAGAACGATATATATATATATATATGTATATATTTGATTGCATATGATGATTTGACTTGGTTTTTATGATGGCATTATTTTATTCCTCTATCCCTGAGTTAACTACTAGCACTCCAACTGCTACCCATCTTCAGATATTGTATCCCCATGCGATACAGGGACCAAAACTTTTTTTTTCCTGCCGAGTGACCAGGTATTCGGGTGGTTCATGAGTTGACAGTGAAGTAATGAGCTTTCATACTTGGAAGGAATTCATTTCATGGTCTTTATATTCTATGTATTAGACTTTGCTAGACTTATTTTTTGGCTATTGTCAGGGGCATGTCCCAAAATTTTATCGACTTTGGATTGTGGAGGCTTTGTGGATTACTGTGGACTTAGGTGTGTTATAGTGATAAATTGTTTAGACATTTCTTGGGCAATTTTTAGTCTTACTTTGCATTATCACGGTATATATTTGAAATTTATCTAACACTGAAGGTTGTTGAGTTAACTAGGTTAGGTAGAGGGGGTAATCTTCGATCCACGTGGGACTTGAGATACCCATCACAGTTGGTTCAGGTTATAATAAAATTGGTATCAGAGCCTAGGTTCATAGTTAATTGGGTGTCCACGAAGCCGTATTAATTAGATTCTTTTTATGGGTGTGTAGCATGCTATACTTATAAGAGAGGCTATGAGACATTTATGATTATTTCCCTTTCTTGTTGTCTTAATTTTTAGCTATAGAGTCTAAAGCCTTTTATTTTTCTAGTTTTTGTTTTCTCACATTTCAGGTCATGCCTCAAAGAAGATTTGATGTCTGTGTGTACTTTTCTATCCCGTTTGAGGATAATGTGGATGAAGCTCGTCTAACTTTTAAGGTCCAAACCCAGTCAAGGGTCACTACATCTGACTGTCCTTGTGGGGTTTCCCCTGTCCCCAGTGATCCTACTCCTGAGGGTGATACTCATACTCAATCGCCTCCTAGAGAGGTTACTAATGCTGAGTTCCGTCGCTCTATTACATTATTGACTTAATTAGTAAAATCTCAATCACAACAGTCGAGTTTTACTACTGCTGCTATGGGCTCATTTGAGGCCACTAGAGTTGGCTAATTCATGAGGTTTCATCCTCGATGTTTATTGGTATAAAGGTTGAGGAGAATACTCAAAGTTTCATTGATGAGATATAGAAGATCTTCCAGATTATGCATGCTTCAGAGGTTGAAAGTGTTGAGCTTGTTGCCTACCAATTGAAGGATGTAGTGTACCAGGGGTACAAAGAGTGGGAATAGTCAAGAAGTGAACATATTAGTTCTGCCTTGTGGGATAATTTTTCTAGTGCATTTCTGGACTACTTCTTTCCTCAAGATTTGGGGGAGGCAAAGGCAGAATAATTTGTTAACTTAAAGTAAGGAAGGATGACAGTCAAGGAATATGCCTTGAAATTTCATCAGTTATCCCGGTTGCTCCTAAATTGGTTCTAATATAAGGGCCCGAATGATAAAGTTTGCTTCGAGATTATCTCATGAGTTAATTCTTAAGAGTAAGGCTGCCTTATTGATTAGGAACATGGATATCTCTAAATTGGTTGTGCATATGTAGTAGGTCGAAGAGGAAAAAAAGAAATAGGCTGAGATTGGTGACAGGCCAAGTAAGAGGTCTTGATTTTCAAAATAGAGCGGGGGCCAACAACAGAGTGTAAGTTGCCTAAGAAGAGGAGTCGGGGGAGTCCTAACTCTTATTCGGCGGTTAGAGCTCCTACCCAAAATCATCGAGAGATAGATGTTTTTAGGGTGGTGATACTTCGAAGGCATAAGGTGCCCAATCTCAGGCTAGTGTACCCCAATTAGCACCTTCCTACCTTTCTTACAGATTTTGTGGTAATCATCATTGTGGTTAGTGTGAGAAGGGAAGGAACCGATATTTTATGTATAGTTATATTAGAAATATGCATTGGGATTGTCCCTCTAGAGTTGTTTTTGGGGCAAATAAGGTTCCTTTTGCCTCTTCTTCAGCTCCTGCACCAAAGAGTGCCACTTCTGGCTCCTGCACTAGTCGGAGCCATCTTTATTCCCTTACTACTCGTCAGGAGTCTGAGACATCTTCGAATGTTACTACTAGTATGTTGAAACTCTTTTCCCATAATGTCTACTATTACTTGATCCGAGGTTCTCTCTCTCTCTTATGTGACCCCATTTATGGCTGTGCATTTTGGTTTTGGTCCTGAGTATCTGTCAGACCCTTTTTCTATTTCTACCCCGATAGGAGACTCTGTGGTTGTCAGAAGAATCTTGTCTTTACGCATGTTTTAATAATGGTTTGCACATGTGGGTGCTTGGGAATTATGATTTAAAATAGAACGTCATGATTAGCCTTAACTTGATGGTTTTGGCTTGAATAATAGTTTGATAATGGTATGCCCTCAACCTATTTATGAAAAGGGCTATGAGAAGAATCTTGTCATATGATGAATTGTGTTTTGAACTAATGTTTGGCATAAGAATGTGAATAAAGGATGGGTGGTTTTGTAAAGGTCTTGATGACCATAAATTGAATTGAATTGTGATTTGAACTAAGACATTGACCTAATAATATAAACGGCTGGTAAATGGTTTCATGAAGGCCTTATTGCTATAAGTTGATTTGAATTGTAACCTTACTGGTTTAAATGGCTAAATGAGTTGGAGTTCCTAAATGATGAATTGAATTGATGTCTTGCACACATAATGGGTTCGGGTCCCAATATTGAATGATAATGGTTATGGCATATTGTACGCTTGCAAGTGGGATTGGTATGACGATACCAACGGGATGTCTTTGGTAAGTAATTAGATTAATGGTTGCGTCTATGTGCAATGAATACTTTAATTGGGCTTTAAAGAGGGATGTGTATCCGAGCCATGAAAGTGGAGTCCGAAAGACTAATACTAAAAATTGTGTTAGCCGGTGCAGGTGTCTATATGATCGAAAAGTTCGAGTCTCCCATATTGTATAAATTATTGCTATGTCACCTTGATTATTTCAAGAAGTTTGAGTCTCCCATAAAGGCATTTCTGTTTTGGATATTCTCTAGTTTGTGCGGCTACACGTACTAGGGCCCTTTCAGCTAGGGGAGAGTTGGGCCCATATAGCCTGTTGGTGCCTTATTTTATGATGGTTATGCTACACAACCCAGGTTAATGTTTTCAAAGTTCATGCTAAGCTTTTTTCCCTATGCCGGCACGATATATATACGTATACATGTGATTGCATATGATGATTTGACTTGGTTTTCATGATGGCATTATTTTATTTCTCTATCCCTAGTTATATGCTAACTGGAGGGGGTTGAGTTAACTAGGTTAGATGGAGGGGGTGATTCTGGTCCACGTGGGACTTGAGATACCTGTCATGACTAGGCCCTAATTCAGGTCATGACAAGGCAAAGGTTCAAATCAATATTTCTAAGGTTCTTCATGCATGCTTTTAATATAATATAGATTAAATCATTTGAATTTATATTTAAGATGTGCATTAAGATTTAAATATTTGATTTAACTATGTATTTAAATACTAAAATCATGTATTAAAGATCTGAAAATCAAATAATTAAAACTGTTTATTTTTTTAACGTCTAAATGTATAAAGTTGGCTCTATTTAATAAAGATAAAGTTTAATCAATATATGCAATAAATTATTTTTAAAAAACTATATCGTGTTTGGTGATGGTGATATGGATAGCAGTATTGGTTGTAATTACTTATTGGTGATGGTGTAGACTAATATGGAAGTGTTGTGAGTAACACTTAGTGGTGATGATGATTGGAAATTAGTAGTTGAGTATGGTAATTGGCAGTGACTGTTAATTGTTGTGGTGGATGATAATGATAGTTCATAGTGGTTGTGAGATGACAGTGGTTTGCGAAATATTAATGACCAATTTGGTGATTGTCGACAGAAATATTGGCTTATTCAGATAATAGTGGTTGGTAGTGATGACGTAATATTAATTATACGACCTTATGAGGTCGGTATTTGATTTTGTTTTTACTTTCTCATTTAAATCAACCTCGTGAAATTGATGTTTTTATGCTAGTAATTTTTTATTTTACAAATATAGATTTCATGAGGTCAATTTCATAGATAAATATATTTTTCTTAATTGAAAATTGACTTGTTGGGTTGCAATTTTCATTTCCTTTGTATTATTTCCTAATTTCTGAAAAATGAAAAATGTAAGAAAACTTAACTCCTAAGGTCAGTTTTCTGGAAAAAAAACTTTCACCAAAATATTATTTTTGCAGTTGCCTACCTGTCAATTCAATTCAATATAAATAGCTAAACCAGGCTCAAGAATGTATACAACAAGTACATATACTAACATCCTTAAACCTACACTATGCCAAATTCAACTAGAAACTACTTCAAAGTTGAATGAAAAAGTTATACAAGTCATAAGTTTTAGGATACAACTTGAAACTACCTGAAACATCACAAAATTCCCTAAAATACTTATAGAATTTTTACAAAGTTACCAAAAGGAATAAGTTAGTATACTTGATTAAAGTGCAATCTGTAACAATATGTTTGTCATGTGATCTACATTATTATCATTCTCATCATTGGTGGACTCATCTGCAAGACCTTGAAAATGACATATACTTGATGTTGAGTCATGCACAAGGCGAGATAGGGTAGGTCAAAGATTGAGGTAAACATCTAGGGTTCATAGGGAAATAAAAAATCCATGTTCCCTCCAAAACTCGTCACAAATAGATTACTTCTATAATATAATACTTCAACACGGACCAAACTGCTTCTCAGAAACAGACACCTCTTCCCCACCTACATCTTTATCACTCTCTCAAATCTTCATAATATGACTTAGTATCTTGACCCCCTATAGTTACAATTTTGAGTATCTCCCTTGTTCTTATACAACTCATCATTGTATTCCACCTCTATTCATATGATATTTTAACCATCTTACAAATAATATTAAATAAATAGCCTCTCTAATCTCACGATGCCTATGCTACTCTTGAATCCACTAGTATCTCACCTGACTCAGTTGTTTTTCCTTTGTTAATCCTATAAATAACACCCTTAACTTCCCCAACTTTTATACACCTATAGTACTTAAAAAACTAATGTAATGACCCTTTAGGCTATTTTCTCAATTTACGTGAATTTTTGGCATTTCAATCCTTCTCACAATGGCTATAGGTCATTTATGACTTGCTGAAATTATCAATTCAATTATCGAATAATTCATTTGAATTTTAGGCTCATTTCTCTGTTTCGAAGCTTTCACTGTTAACAAATTGTTCTTAGATCAAAAATCCTAGTACACGACCCCGGATGAGAATTTTGACAGTGTCATCATCTTCAAAATATTAATTTTAGGCTAAGAGAACCTTTGGTTCAGGTCTAGAGGCATCCAGACTCATTTTGAACTATTGGGTGGATTATATGAAAAATAAAGCTATAGGTGGGGTCCATATTTAGTCGAAATGATATTCGATTTAACTCTATCTTGCCTTAGCTAGCTTGTTTAACTTTTTCCCCTCATTTTTATCCCTTAGTTTCGTATAACAAACATTTGAAAGTCGTCATCACTTCTAATATTGTGTCTTTCTTCACCATCTTATATTTTTTCCCTATTCACTCGTTTGTCCTCCTAGTATCTTATTGCCACGAACCTCTTATAAACAATCTTCTTTACTTTCATTTTCCCTTAAACTTTTTTATTCCACCACCAATTTCATTGATTTCCATTGAAGTCACCTTTCAAGACCCTTAGCACCTCTCTTGGAGCTTCCTCTGATGCAATTGGATGTCCTATCCCACATTCTGTTAGCATCTCCCATACATAGTATAACTTTGTAATTGAAATTTCATGTCTAGACAAAATGACCTAAATCAATAATTTCAAGTTCATGTGCAAACGCTTACAAGTACCTAAAGCTAAAAAGTATTTCATCAGTTTATTTTTATTTATCACATTTTGTTTTATGAAAGTCAATTTCGCTAAATTTTGAAATGAAATTGAACTAGCATATTAATTTAATAGTTTAAATTTAAATATTTAAAATCTATATTAAAATATTTTAGGTTGCAATCCTTCTTATATTAATATAATAAAAAAAGATATATTAAAATATCGAACAAAGTTTATATAGCTTAACAGTCGAAGTTCATGAGGAATAACATTTACACTTTGTTTGGATGATGGTTTCCCGCGATATGGTATGATATAGTTACTAAGAGAACCATGTTTGTTTTGATTATTTCTTAAAATGTATGATATGATATGGTATGATTTAGTTTCATGGTTTGGTAACCACGAAAACCCTTACTTTGTGTAACCACCAATTTGGTCGTATCCTATGGTCTGTATTTTTTTTCAATTATGCCCTTACTTAATATTATATAATCCTATTTTACTCTTCAACTTATATTATTTAGAGAAAATACCCTATTACCCTCTGAACTATACCCAAAACGATCGTGACACACCTCAACTTAAAGGGGGTCCTATTACCCCTGAACTAATTAAAAATGTAATTTTGACACTCTTAGTGCCTACGTGGCACATACATGGCACGCACGTGTGCCTATGTGAACACTTCAGTGTGTTGTGCCACATAGGCACTAAGGGTGTCAAAATTACTTTTAATTAGTTCAGGGAGTAATAAGACCCCTTTAAGTTGAGGTGTGTCTCTGCCGTTTTAGGTATAGTTTAGGGAGTTAATAAGGTATTATCTATATTATTTAACTCTACCTTCTTCTCCACCCCCACCCTCTCCCCCTCCCCCCCCCCCCCCCCCAATTATTTTTAATCTTCTTTTTTAGAAATTTTCAAACTTTTACTTATCCCACCCCTACCTTGACCCAACTCTACCCCCGTTAAAAAACCAACCCTAATTTATTTTTAAAATTTAAAATTTTTTTACTACCCCACCCTTATCCCCCCGCCCTCCCCCACCTACTAGCCCCCCACTAATTTTTTTTTATTTTTAAAATTTATTGTTTAAAATTTTTAAGAAAATTTTCTTGCACCACCCTACCTTTACCAGCTCCCTCCCACCAAAAAAAAAAAAATTTTCCCCACAAAAAATCAACTTTTTAAATATTTTTTTTTTAAAATTAAAATTCTTTTTCTTCCCCCAGCCCCTACCCTGATCTCTTACTCCACTACCCTACCCCCTAAATATTTTTTTTTTTAAATTTAAGTTTTTTCTTACCCCGCCCCTTTTATCATATTCGTTTCATTATTTTGTGTTAAATATATACAAATGCTTTTAGAAAATATTTTTCTACTTGCGTAACGAACATAAGAAAATAAGTAAATAACAATTTATTTTTCTAGAAAATATTTTTTTGAATTCACTATCGAACATACCCGTAGCATACACAAAAAATGCATTCAAACTTTGTACTTGTCGTTGATGTCACGCCTCAAAACACCTAAAAGAAATAAAATTTGTTACTATAAAAAATAAATTCAATTATATTTATTTTGATATACTCTTTTATTAACTTTGTTAGAATTTACATGAACTTAACAACTTAATATATCTACATGACATAATTTATGATAAATTAATAGAAAGAAAATTATTTTACTAACACTTATTGATAAATCTAATATTTATAATAATTAAAAATATTTTAATAAATTTCTTAATTATGATATAGTACCATACTATCAAACCAAATAATAAAATTATTACTCCCTCCCTTTCGAAATAAATGAATTGTTGAATTTTGACACACAGATTAAGAAAAAAGCACCAAAGACATAAATTTAACATAAATTTTCATTTTTATCCTTGAAATCTCTTTTACCAAAAAAAAAAAAGTTGCAGTCTCTTTTGCTTATTAAATCATAAGGGTAATTTTGAAAAAAATTTAAAAAGAATTTAATAATTTATTTATTTTGAAACATTAATAAATATCTCAATAATTCATTTATTTCGAAATGAAGGGAGTATTAAACAATAATAAACAATACAAGGTTTTAAATATAATATTATACTTGTGCAGTACAATATTATTCGTATCATACAAGATGTTATTAGCAAAAAGAGTGTTAAGGGAGCGTCATCATGACTCGATCATAAAGTTCTGGCTTATTTTTCTCGGTAATGTGTAAATTACTCTTTTAATTTTTTTTTCCATCGTCCCTTGAACAAAAACAGTTTGAAATTGGTCTCAAATACTAAATTCCCATGGAGTCGTCGTCTTCCTATGAGCTAAATGCCGCCGTATCATCGTGGGAATTTCTCGTTTTATTCCTCTTTCGTCCCCTCCTTGCTATCGCCTTCGTCCTCTTCTTACTTCTCTTAGGTCTGTATGTTAATCTGGAATTTGGGTCATTAAAAGAATAAGAATTTGATGTTCATGTATTTTTCGTCAGATTTTCAACATTTCATTCTGAGAATATATGTGCAGGTTGGTTCTTTGCTTGGAAATTAGTGCTGGTTCATGTCCCTTTGGTCCAAGAAATCTTCAATTTGCGGGAGAAACCCGTCAAGCTGAAACCTGAAAAACGGGGGAGGTTGACTCAATTCTATAACAACTTGGACTCACAGTCTTCTGCCTCCAATTGGTGAAGGCTTTTCTACTTTTATATTCTGCAGCTTCTAAACTAATTTTTTTGCTTTCTTATTATTCAGTTGTTTTACCACAAAATATTTTAATTGTCAATGTTTCCCCTTTTTGTGCCTTTTTTAAAAGGATATGATGTAAACTTGAACAATAAAACTGAATTAAGCTAAATATTTTTGATTAGAAATCTGGAAAGCTAAGGATCTATCTCATTTCATAAGCTCAACTGAGCACAATCCTCATACACATACTTCAGACCACCCCATACGCATAAAATCAATAACCAAAGTGTAACTTAAGAATAAGTGGTCGGACAATGGAGAACTTCTCATTCCTTACTACTTCCACGACTGATAGTACTACTCTCAGTATTTGCATCCTCTCATGTTTGGTTGATCTTCAAGAAGGTGTTCGCACTGGACCAGAAACGGAGCCACTAACCGCTTCCCCTTCGGCATCATTCTTCTGACTAGCACTTATTCTGGATGTGGACAGTAAGGACAAGATAAATCCAATATTGGAGAATGCACCATCTTATTTGGGAGTTCGAAATTACACATTGAAGGTAGGATATAGTAGTAACTGTGCTGGTAAGGAGAGCTTTAAAGCAGCATTGCCTATTTCTAAACAATTTGATAGGGGCCATAATATTTGGAAGAATGTTTAGAGAAATGCTTTCTAGGCAAAATCAGTTGTCTGTATGGTTTGATCTTAAGATAGACCCAATCTCCCAACTTGCCAACTGCTTGTCTGACCTCATCTAGTTGGTTTGGTCTACCATTATGTGATGAGATCTAGACAGATGAAACTTAAGCAACTGCACTTTGAATTCCGTGGTAGTTAAAAGATACAACTTGTGTCTATTTCACTCACTTCAGTCGCCTTGAACATAAGGTAAATGGGGGGGTTTGTCCATACAAATCTTCGTAAGGAGTGTTTTGGATGGTGGTTCTGACGTTATACCATTATTCTGCAAACTCAAATAGAGTGCCCAATCTGAAGGTGAGTCTCAGCACTAATATGTTAAGTAGGTCCCCAAATACCTGTTAATAACCTCAGTTTTAGACTCTGTGATATAGTATGATATGCAGTTGATGTGTTCAGGGTAATTCCTTGTATAGAAAATAGTTCTAGCGATAGTTTACAAGTGAAAATTGGATTCCTATGGCTTACAATATCCTCAGGCATCAGATAGAGTTTGAAGATATGCTTAATGAATAGCCTGACAATATCCACAACAAGCAGAATAAGGGTGTGACAGTGCTAGGAATTATTCATATTTAGTTTATCTATCCACTACTGCTTTGACTTAGGCAACCCTTGATGAAATCCTTAATAATTCCATTCCAAGCTAGTAATGGGATCTGCAAAATATGTAATAATCCATGATAGGAAGAATGGTCATACTTAATTTTCTGGAACACGTCACACTTCGTCACATGGTTCACTACATCTTATTTAAGGCCTTTGCAGGTAAAAAAAAAAGCAACCACTTCCCCGATGGTGTGATTAATCCCAAGATGACCAGCAACTGTAGAGTCATGCAACAACTTCAATTTTTTTCATCCTTAAAGATAAGGTAGAACCCTACCACCAAATTCACATTTTTTTTGTTAAAAAAAATTCGTTTTCCCTCATTTTCTAGCTGACAAGGGTATAACATTCTATATCCTCCTTGAGCACATCCAACTTATGAATTACTCGACCAGTTTTAAATTTGAAATCCAACCATCCATTATGGTCTATAATAGATTTGTCCTCATTGTCGCCAATGTAAGTGCAGCTGAGAACTTTGGATAAGGCATTTGCAGCTTTGTTTTCCTTTCCCTTCTTATACTCAATCTCAAAATCATATTGCATCAACTTACTCATCCATTAAAGTTGTGCTTCATTTGGCAATTTTTGTTCTAATAGGAATTTTAGACCGTTCTGATCAGTGTTGACAATGAAGTGTCTGACTACCAATTACTGATCCCACCTTGTCATAGCGATTGTTCGTGCTAGCAGTTCTTTGTCATACACATACATAATTTGGTGTTGAGAAGATATGCCCTTGCTTAAATAAGCAATTGATTGCCCTTGTTGCATTAGTACTGTCCCAATTCCTAAATCATATGCATCTGTCGCCAGAGTGAAAACCAAAGAAAAATCAGGTAATGTCAATACTGAAGCTGAAGTTAAAGCCTTCTTTAAAGATTGAAGAGCTTCAGTTGATCTCTCAATCCATTTGAACCCTCATATGCTTAACATGCTCCTTCATGTTCTTACTGAAGATCAATATGCCAACCAAAAGTATCAAGATGTATTTCCTCAGTTGCTTCTTGAAGGCATGATGCATTAAGATCTGGAAGATAGAACGATCATTTGTTAGGCCAAAAGGCATGACTAATTTATCCTAAAGTCAGTTTTGTGGACGTCAGATGGTCCCATTATGATTTGATGATACCCAAACCTGAGATCTCTCTTTGAACACACATATAATCATCCCAATTCATACAACTCTTGAATGATGAGTATGTGACATATGTCTTTGATAATAATATGATTTGGAGTCCTGTAATTCACTCAGAGTCTTTAGCTGTCATTTTTCTTGCGTACCAACACCATCAGAAAAGCAAATGAGTTACAAACTGTGTTATCAGGCCTTGTATTCACTGGGTTGGATCTTTCCTTCAATGTGATATGATGATCAGATTTCCCTGTGAAGGGAGGCAATTCTTTTGGTTCCATGAATACCTCCTGATATTCCTGCAATACCACTACTATATCACTACTGGTTCTTTTCCTTGGTCCTGCCCATTCTTCTCCTCTTTACCCTTTCACAGTTGAGCATCGCATGGTTGACCATGACAGTGTCAACCATCTCCATATTAAGTACCACTCCCTTTAGTGGTAACAATTTACCTTGGTGCTCAAACAACATAGTTAACTTCTTAAAGTTAAACAAGATGTCTCCTAAGTCACGTAGCCACTGCACTCCCAAAACCATGTCACAGGTACCTAAGGGTAAAAGGAGGAAGCCAACTTTTAATACAATGCATTGCAGTAATCATTCTAGTCCCTAGCACATTCCTGATATTGGCACTGAATTCCCACCTGCCAAGCTTGCATCAAGGTGCTCACTGGGTCTACCTTCCATCTCATCCTAGTTACTGAAGCATTGTCAAAGTTGTAAGTGGAGCCAATATCAATTAAGATGTTGAAAGGTCTCCTTTGGCAATAACCAGTAACCTTCCATGTATAATCGCTCATCAGTAGTGATTTCACGCACCTATGCCATCCCTTTCATATTAACCTGTTCTTCCTCCACTACTTCCGCTGCTACCTCCTCTTCCTATTCCAATAAGAACAACTATGCCTTGGACTTGCACACATGTCCAGATTGATATTTCTCATCACATATATAATGTAACTCCTTGAGTCTCCCACTCAACACAGCAGGGCTCAATCTTTTCTCTTGATTTTTTCATCTAAGGTAAGTTGTAGGCTTGAACAAATGATAGCCGGTGTTGTCTGTGGTTTAAACTGAGCATAGGAAGGTAGTAGATCTGTTTATTATTGGAGTTAGGAAATGATGAAGAACTCCTCATGTCTTTTGATTGCTTATGAAAGTATTGACTCTGACAAAGAATAAGGTCTATGAATTCATACAATATCACTCAGTTCTGGCTTCAATCCATTTAGAAATACGTTGATCGAATGGTTAGATCTATACTAATCCTAGTCATGACTCTATCAAAGGATTCCTAAAAATCAACCATTCCCCCAATTTGTTTCATGAAGCAAGTTCACTTATAAGATCATCATATTAGCCCCCAAATCGATCAACCAAAGCAAAAATATACATCTCCCAAGTAGGAGGTGCAAGATGTGGTCTACTCCTCATGAAGGTCTGATGCCATTGGAGATAAATATCATCGAAGTGTAGGGAACTTGAGCTATTACTTTTTGGATAGATACCGGGTGTTTGATCCCAACTTGTTTGGGACTGAGGCGAGTTGTTGTATACAACGGGTGTTCCTTGTACCTAGTATAATCCCACAAGCGCTATTATATATTGATTGCTTGTTCTAGTGACTTTAGATTATCTCCTATGCCATTTTGAAGTGATCGTGGAACTTCATATGATTGACATTAGTTTCTTTTTATGCCCATATCTTCTAAGATATAACATTAACCACCCTAAAACAGCGTAGCTTTTAAAGAGTTTATTCCTTCGATGTAAGTATCAATTTATGATTAAACCATCACAAATAGCCTACTCGATCTTAAAGTTTACTAGTTCTAGCTAAGTATCTATTTTTTATGCCGCTTTACTAACCTAAAATCCATGAAGAATAATCTTTTACGTGTCAAATTATTCTTTTTGGTGGTGTGAGAGAGTCAGTGAAACTGCTGACTTTTGATGTTCGGCCTCTTTGCTCTTTACAATCAGCCCATAATTTCTCATTAACAATCCCGAATGCCCTAGTGTATTAATCATCCTTACTGCATATAACAACAACAACATACCCAGTATATTCCCACAAAGGGGGTCTGGGGAGGTAGAGTGTACACAGTCCGTACCACTACCTCAGCGGCAGAGAGGCTGCTTCCTATAGAACCTCGGCTCAAGACAAAAACAGTATACGGAAGAGAGTTATACGAACTAGAAACACTAGGTAGTAACAAAACAACATCAGTAACAGAAACAAGACTAGCAGTCTATCACACAATAATACTACCATCAATCTACCCGAAACAACAAACATTACCAACACTCCAAGAAAAAAACACTACAAGTATAGCACTACGACTACAAGCACAGATAACAAAATGAAGCACTCCTACCTACTACCATGCACACACTCATTCCTGCAAACCTTCTACCTTAATATGCATAGTTTAACATATTGAGTGCTGTTCTAGTGACTTTCAATTCGTGATGAACAATTTTCTGCCTGTTAAATTATGCTTTCAGGTGCTCCTCCCCACCAATCACTAAATACACACAAACATCAATAAGTATAGACGATTGGAGGGTCATGAGATTGACACGACCCGAAATTGGACCTTGTCGTATGGGCGCCTCAAGCCCAACAAGGACTAGAGATTGCCCCGTTAACCCAACCTAACATCACATCAATCCACAGGTGCCGGATGAACTCCAGCTATAAAATAAGATAATGGAAACAAGACTACAATCATAGCTTAAGAAGCATCTAATCAATCCATTAATATGAACAACTAACCAACATACCCAAGTCCACAATCATCCACAAAGCCTCTACAAAACCGATGTCTACAATATGTCGGCACATGCCCCCGATAATAGCTAAAACCAAGTCTAAGTCTATGACATAAGATAATAGACTATGAAATGTATGCCTTTCGAAGAATGAAAGCTCACCACTTCAATGTCAACACACGATCCGCTCGAAACTTGGTCACTGTGCAGGAAGAGAAGAAGAAGCTTCGGCCCCTATGTCACGTGGGGACATCTCAGCCAGAGATAGTTAGCGGTTAGAGCGCTAACATGTAACTCAAGGATAAGGATAAAATAGTGCAGTTATTCAAAACCAAGTCAAACTATCATATACAACCACATATATATCTACATAGGCATATATGAAGATACACATATACATAACGTGCCAAGACAAGGAACAAGTCATAACATGCGTTCTTGAAGCACTCGTTCATGAGACTTGGACATAGAACTTTGGAGTTACATTAGGCAAGAGGACCCAAACCTCAAGCCGTTCTATTTTATATGGCAAGTGGACTCTAACCACAAGTCACAACATCTTATATGGTAAGTGGACCTTAACCATAAACCGTGTTGTTTTATATGACAAGTGGACCTTAACCACAAGTCGTCACACCTTATGTGGTAAGTGGACACTAACCACAAACCGTCTCTTCTTATATTGTAAGTGGACACTAACCATAAATCGTCTCTTTTGGCAAGTGGACCCTAACCACAAATCTTCATACATATGGCAAATGGACACTAACCATAAGCCGCCACCTCTTATATGGTAAGTGGATCTTAACCACAAACCGTCACGACCATTATGAAACCTTTTTATCCAATATGGACTCTAACCCTTTTTATCCATGCATTAACACCTATTCAACTCAACACATAAGGACTCGAATCTATTTAGACAATTCAAGCCACTAAGGCTACGATTTAACATTACATATATAACTACACGATCTTTATGAAACCATTTAACAACCTATAATTTAATTAGGCTAATGCCTTAGTTCATACCACCATGCAAATCCATTCATGGTCATCTAGACCTTTACAAACCATTCATTCTTCATTAGCATTCTTATACCAAACTTTAGTTCGAAACACAATTCAATTCCACACTTAGGGACTCTAACCCTTTTAGTTGTCATACCACCAAAGTTACTAAATTAACTCATTACATGGCCATCAAGGCCTCCACATAGCCATTTACCAAGCATTCATATTCATTAGACCAATGTCACAATTCATTCGTATTCATTAGACCAATGTCATAGTTCAATACACCATTAACAAGTGATTAGTTATTTCTCTTAAGACATTTTCACAAACACCTTGAGGGCATACATTCATTAAGACCAAAACCCAAGTAGAAATCATCAAATCTAGAGTTACTCATGACTCATTGGTTACACCACAAGTCAGCAAGCACCCACACGTGCACACCATCACCAAAAACATGTGCAAACACAAGTTTAAGCAAGAGTAAGCAAGAGTAAACAATACCATCACTATGCATTAAAACCTTCAATATTTGATTTCCAAACCACCATTTACAAGTCAAAATCATTGTTTAAAACACATGATATTTTGAACTAACAATGAAGGAAGAGATATATGCCTTATACAAAATGATTCACGGAAGGAACTTGACCTCTTTAGCCTCTAGGAGAACACTTTTTCAAACCCTAGTCTCCAATTTTCAAGAATGAGTTAGAGAGTGTTTTTGGTGAGTTTTGATCTTCCAAAAGGTGTTATGAGAGGCTACAACATGTTACATAATGAGGGGACTTAAGGGTTTTGGTGTAGGAAATGTCCATGAAGTCCTCAGCTTAAAAGCTAAAAATGGACGCCCAAGAGGTACGACTCCCATGTCAAACCGTACCCTAACTCGTATCCTAAGCAGGATACTTTGGTACCTTCTGTTAATTTTGATCAATTTGGGTAAATCGTTAGTTTAGAGGGGTATATATGTTAACTTTTGTGACGGGAAGGGTATAAACGACCATAAAGTATAACGAAGGGTAAACTTAGCCAATTAATTAAAGTAGAAGGGTATTTTTGACCCTTTTCCCATAAGTATACAATGCCAAGAAATGGATTACAACATGAATAAATGAAGGAAGGGAGGGATATACGATAATACCATAACTACATTTAGATAGATACATATACATAAATATAAATAAGGCTACCTAAAAAGTACAACCTAAGTAGTCATACTAGCATCTTAGGGTCTCCTAATCATAGTAGGAACTAGTGCTAACATAATCAGGGCCTCTAATCCATACGTCTAAACATGAGATAATTATCCATAATAACAGAACCCTAAAGAAAGAAATTAGAATCATACCTCGAATCTCAGTACCAGTCCAGTAATAAACATGTTATGAACTAACCATAATAATAACACAATACAACAATCAGTTAGCCCGGACAAACAATACCTAAATCGGGTTTCATAACTCGAAAGGTCCAATCAACACACAACACACCGCAAGCAATACTCATCACCTATACCTATGCAACCTCCTATAAGACTGATAGATATAGGCACATACTGGTGATAGGCAATGCGTGTGCAGGGATGAATACAAAGTATAATCCATACTACTATAACCGAACCAAGTACCATAATATAACCCAGTGTATACACCTCCTCCAGCTTGATGACTCATAAAGGCAGGACCTATGGCGACCTCTCTTCTCTGGGATGACGGCTCACAGACGAAGGGGCCCCTAGGGGGTTCGAGAGTACCCGTATACACCGATTTGGTCCCGATCCAGGATTTCCACTAACCATCATCATCATCAATCTACTTCGTCCAGTACCCCATATATATAATGCACGGGCTAGAACCGTGGCTAAAAGAGTGAATTTGTAAATCCATTGCCTGGGGTAAACTTCGATACTAAATCATCATAAAAGTGTAGAAAGAGTCAAAATCTCTCTCGACCGACGTAAATAGTAGTAGTAAAACCGTGGACCGAAATCTAGCTCAGTCAAATATCTAAAACATCATTTTTAGTCTCAAAGGCTCATAAGTTATCCATTAAGATGATGCGATTCCCGTTATGAAGAAATCCGTTTGAAAAGTGAGAATAAATCCCTTCTTAGGAAACACTATAGTAAAACCATATTTTTAGCTGGAATCGTACCATTTACACTTTTTGTGAGCAAAAATGTACCGAATCTATGCCTGTTATGAGAAATAATGGAGAGAATATTATTATTGGATTGTGTGTCTACATAATTACATTAACACCCTATTTATAGACACTACATTACAATCCTTTCCCAAGTAGGATTTACTATACTATTCCTATTCCTACTCATATTCTAACACTCCCCCTCAAGCTGACTTGTACCTAGCTTGTTACAAATATAATTAATACAAGGACTAGTGAGGGACTTGGTGAAGTTATCTGCAAGTTGATCACTTGACTTCACAAATTTTATAACAATAGCTCCCGAGAGTATCTTTTCTCTAACAAAGTGACAATCAATCTCTATGTGTTTGGTCCTCTCATGGAACACTAGATAAGATGCAATATGAAGGGTTGCTTGATTATCACATACAAGTTTCATCTTATCAGTTTCTCCAAATTTTAGTTCTCTCAACAATTGTTTGATCCAAACCAGTTTGCAAGTTGCTACAACCATTGCGTGATATTCTGCTTCAGCACTAGATTGAGCAACCACACTCTGTTTCTTACTCTTCCAGGACACCAAATTACCTCCTACTGAAACACAATATCCGAATGTAGAACGTCTATTAGAGAGTGATCCTGCCCAATCAGCATTTGTATATCCATTGATATGCTCATGGCCTCGATCCTCGAAGAGTAGACCTTTACCTGGAGATGACTTTATATATCGCAAAATACGAACAACGACATCCCAATGACTATCACAAAGGGAGGTCATAAATAGACTTACAACACTCACACTCACAGGAAAATAGATGTCAGGTCTAGTCACTGTGAGCTAATTCAACTTTCCAACCAATTGCCTATCACTAAGTGGCTTTCTCTGTCCTAGCAGAAGTTTAGCATTTGGATCCATAGGAGTGTCAATGGGTCGACATCCCATTATTCCTATCTCCTCAAGAATGTCTAAAGCATATTTGCATTGAGAAATAACAATACCTAATCTAGACTGAGCAACCTCAATACCTAGAAAGTATTTAGTCTGCCAAGGTCTTTAGTTTGAAAATGGTAAAAGAGATGTTGCTTCAAGTTAGTGATACCGTCTTGATCATTGCCGGTGGTAACAATATCGTCAATATAAACCACCAAGTAAATACACAGATTTGGTTCAAAATGGCAATAAAACACTGAATGATCAGCTCCACTACGAATCATGCCAAACTCCTAAATCACTGTGCTAAAATTTCCGAACCAGGCTCGAGGGGACTGTTTCAAACCATAGAGTGACTTTCGTAATTGACATACAAGGCTACTAGACTCCCCCGAGCAACAAAACCAGGTGGTTGCTCCATATAGACTTCTTCCTCAAGATCACCTGTAGAAAAACATTCTTAATGTCCAACTACTAAAGAGGCCAATGACGAACGACAACCATAGAGAGAAAAAGACGTACTGATGCTATTTTAGCCACGGGAGAGATAGTGTCACTATAATCAAGCCCAAATACTTGTGTATATCCTTTGGCAACAAGGCGAGCCTTCAGCCGATCAACCTAACCATCTGGACTAACTTTGACTGCATAAACCCAACGGCAACCAACACCTGTAGGAAGGGAAACAAGCTCTCAAGTACCACTCGTATGTAAAGCAGACATCTCATCAATCATAGCCTGTCTCCATCGTGAATGGGAAAGTGCTTCACCTGTAGTCTTAGGGATGGAAATAGAGGATAAAGATGTTACAAAAACATAATGGGGTAATGACAAGCGATGATAACTCAAGAAAGTATAATGTGGGTTAGCATTACGAGTGGATCTTATACCCTTTTGAAGTGCAATTGATTGGCTAGGAGGAGGCAGGTCGCAGTAGGGGAAGTGTCGGGCGCATGACATGAATTATCTGGGACTAATGCTGCACGTGGGTGGCGGTGATAAGTCAAAAGTCGTGGCACCGCAACAAGAGATAGAGAAGAAACCGTAGATTCCTTAAAGATTGGTGTGGGTAAGACTGGAGGTATGGGTGAAACCCCAGAGATATTAGGATGATCAGAGGATATATAGTAAGGTTGAGATTCAAAGAATGTGCCATCAGTTGACATAAGGTAGCGACCCAGATCAGGTCAATAGCATCGATACCTTTTTTCAACTCGAGAGTAACCCAGAAAGACACATTTGAGAGTACGAGGGGCTAATTTATCTTTTTCTGGGGCTAAGTGGCTAAAAAACATGTGCTCCCAAAGACACGAGGGGGATAGAGTAGAGATGTGACTGAGGAAATAGTATGAAATGGGGAACCTGATTCTGGATCGAAGATGATGACATTTTGTTAATAAGATTGCAATATGTGAGGACTGGATCGCCCTAAAAACGCATCGAAAAATGGGATTCAATTAGAAGAGTGCAAGCAGTCTCAATGAGATGCCTATTTTTCCTTTCTGTTATACCGTTCTGTTGAGGGGTGTATGGATATGATGTTTGGTGAATGATCCTTGATGAGTCATGAACTGAAACTGGAGGACAAGTATTCTAAGACATTATCACTACAAAAAGCACGAATTGAAACACCAAATTGATTTTGTATTTCAACACAAAAACCTTTGAATATAGAAAATAACTCGGAATGTAAACCCAAGTACATCTTGAAAAATCATCAATGAAAGTAA
The DNA here is from genome assembly GCF_002878395.1 of Capsicum annuum. Lineage (NCBI taxonomy): Eukaryota > Viridiplantae > Streptophyta > Magnoliopsida > Solanales > Solanaceae > Capsicum > Capsicum annuum. Next base: position 90,547,267 of record NC_061114.1, on the reverse strand, counting down.
CAAAATACTAAGGGTAAACTGACTCTACTAGGACCCTAAATATCAGAATGAACTAATGAGAAAATAGACTCTGAACGGCTCTCAATACTATGTGAAAATGTAGCATGGGTGTGTTTCCCAAGTTGACACGACTCACAATCTACTGTGGATAGACTAGACAAGCTAGGCACCATCTTTTGTAGCTTGGATAGACTCGAATGTCCCAAACGTTTGTGAATAAGGTCAGGAAGGTCTGTAGCGGAGCATGCTGTGAAGGAATTTGAAGAGGTAAGATGGTAAAGGCCTTGAGATTCATGTCCTATGCCAATTGTCTGTCTCATTTTGTGGTCCTACATTTGAAAAGAATCATAAAAAAAGTAGTACTCAATGAAGGGTATGTGTCAAACGACTAACAGATGCAAGATTAAAAGGATAACCAGGGACGTAAAGAACAGAGTTTAGAGTGACAAAAGATAAGAGTTTGGCTTGTCCAACTCCTTTTGGCTCTGTTCGGATTCCATTAGCTAAAGTAATAGCAGGAAGAGATTGTGAATAAACAATATTAGACAAAAGTGATTTGTCACCAGAAATATGATTAGTGATCAGAAGCACCTGAGTCCACAACCCATGATCCAAAGGTAGGAGATTGTGCAGTTGGGGCTATTGGCAAGGATATATGGTTACTAGCTCGATACTGAAGATACTCATTATATTTCTTGTTAGATAAATACACCCATTGATCATTTGTGGTGTTAGACTGAGCAATATGAACATTTTTTGGTGCTCGACCATGTAAAGAATAACATATTCCACGAGTATGTCCAAGCCTATTACAATAACTATACTTAGGTCGAGAATAACATATGCCATGAGTATGTCCAAGCCTTTTACAATAACTACATCTAGGTCGAGATCTTCCAAATCGACCTTCTCCTTGTCGATTCTTCATGGATTGTGATGTTTGTTTTTCTGATCTCCTTACTAAGGGTTCAGATTTAATCATAGGACACCCTAGTAAAAAAAAATAGAAAATATGTTATTAGAATCTGGCAAAATTGTGTCCAGTCCCTGGAATCTAGGATATGTTGCTGGAAAAGCTTCTGAAAGTCGTCGAAATCCCAACTCCGGCGATCAGAATCTGCAAATAATCTCAAAAATGACATTGGAATGTCCAAGCGACTCTAACGGAAGAAGACATATTTAGAAACTAGATTGAAAAATGCCTCACTCGCCCGGTGTGTAATCGAGATCTCGCCGAAAAATCTCTCTGTTGGCGCGTAGGGCACCTGCGAAGATGTTTTTCGGTGGTTCTTGTCAGGGTTTAGTTGTCGGAGATTATAGAGCCTCGTGGTATTGTTGGTTTTCGCACAACACATACCAAACAGAAGATGACACGAGCCAGCCACCGGAAATTGAAGCATAGTGGCCTTGCTTTTTGTGTCTCTCTAAGTTTCTGACCAAAGCTCTGATGCCATATGAGAAATAATGGAGAAAATATTATTATTGGATTGTGTGTCTACATAATTCCATTGACACCCTATTTATAGACACTACATTACAATCATTTCCCAAGTAGGATTTAGTATACTATTCCTATTCCTACTCATATTCTAACACATGTCATCACCAGTATCCAAACAATACAGTTATAAGTATCTAAATGTCTATAGACTACAGCCACATCCTTTACAAGGATAAACCACTTCCTGGAATCCAACCAATATCATGAACACAACCTTGGGCCCAATAATATATATCTGACATATCCATAACATCATAATCCGGGAAAACCATCACAATCCATCGAGTAACGTAGTAAACATTATACTAAAGGTTCATTAGTCTCAACTATGCCCAAGGTAATAGGATCCTATAAGCATAAGAAGTATTTAACCTTATGAGTCAATTACCCTTCTAGCCCCTAATCTCATAAATTAGACTAAGTCACGACATTCTATCCAATATGTCATCCTAACATCCCTATCTAACATGCAACACATATAGTACACTATCTCATGAAGAAGAGTAGATGGAAGCCTACCTCAATGTCGAACCGCAATCCTTGAATTGCCTACAAATCGTCCTCTTCCGCTCCACGATTCGAAAATGCCGTCACGCTATCAAAATAGCAATCTACACATCGTTAGGAGTAAAACGAGACCCATATTGCTATATTACGGGTTAGGTCAAAATTCGGGTCAAGAATGGGCCCGCGGGGCTCGCAAACGAAATTCGAATTTGAATCCATCACGAGGTCCCTCGAAGGACAAGGAACGTGTGCTCAAAAGTAGAGCACAAACGGAGCACAAATTGGATCTCAAATCAACCCTCGAAGTTTAGGAATTCAAGACCGAATTTCTAAGGATTTTACCATGAATTAAGATGGAAATTAAAGGAAAAATTAATTGGAAATGACCAAGGAGAATTAGGTTAGCTTACCTTTAACTTATATGGATGATTTTCCACTTTTTCCTTCTTTAAGCTCTCAATTTGGTGTGAAAATTATGGAAGAAATGGTGGAAAATCGGGTGGGGAAAAGGGAATTTGAAGCCAACATGTGCCGCTTAAGTGGTCACCCTGTCGCTTAAGCAAAAGCCTCTTAAGCGATCTGGCATTAGGGGTCCGGTATTGCTTCAGTGACACCCAACCTGCTTAAGCGATGCCCGCTTAAGCGAACACAACATTGCTTAAGTTGCCCTTGATCAAATGGTCAAGGTCGCTTAAGCGACCCTATGTCGCATACGCGGAGACTGCTTAAGCGGTCATATGATCGCTTAAGCGGTCGCATTAGCAACCTGATGCACCAGATTTCTCCGAGTCCAAAACGGACTCCGATAGAGTGCTCGAGCACAAACAAAATATGCTACCATATAAAATTCGATGTTTTAGACTCAATGAAACCATCTGAACTTTCATCCGAAATCATTTCGACTAAGTGTGGGGCCCACACCTATAGGTTCATTTTTTACATAATCGATCCAATAGCCCAAAACTAGTCCGGAAGCTCGGGACCTAAACCAACTGTCGGAATTCTCATTTGAGGTCATGTACTAGGAGTTTTGATCCGAGACCAAATACTAAACAGTGAAAGCTCCAAAACAGGGAAATGAGCCTAAAATTCAAACGAATTGTCCGATAACCGTACCAATAGTTTCGGCAAGTCATAAATGACCTGTAGCCGCTGCAAGAAGACTTGAAATGCTGGAGATGCACGCAAATCGAGGAAATGACCTGGAGGGCCATTACAAAGACTGATTGTCCTTTCACAAACGTACCAATGGTAGTCAGAGTATTTTACCTATTAGATGCATCCTTAGAATCTGATCTTTCTTGTTGAGTACTACCGAGTTGGTAACTTATTCAGGAGATGTATTGGTTAACATAAAATACTGTAGAAGATAATTCGTTGACACTCTTGAGTTTTTCACCTCTATTTCAGCGTCGAGATCTTAAGGAGGCTGTCACATATTGTTGTCTCATTACGTTTTGCCAAAACATAGCTTATCATTTTGTTAAGAAACACATTATGATGCAGAGGCTTTTTATTCCTAAGTCATTTCAGCTTATATGTTGTATGGTTTGGTTTTTTGTTGATCATTTTAACATGATGAAGTTCTGTCGCTTTTTGTAGTATTTTTATGTTTTGCCAAAACATATCATATCTTTTAGTTAACACATCTATTGATGCAAAAGCTTTTTCTCAGAAGTCATTTCAGCTATATGTTGTTGTATGGTTTGGTTTTTGTTGCTCAATATAAGAATTGTTAACATTGTGTAGATACCTGCTAAGCTTGCATATATATATATTTTTTTGGGCTCTTTGTGATTTAGTTCGACTTTAGACTGTATAGGTAGGCTGTAAGCGTAATGTTGTCCAGGATTCGAAGCTGAAGCTTCTTGTGCTTTGGGGAGTATCAGGAGCCATTCTCTGTAATCAGCACATATATCTTCATTCGTGTATAACATTTGGGTTAGCGATTGCAAGGCCAAATCTTTGCAATGAAATCAGATAATAACGCGTAGTCAGGGACGAAGAAGATTATGGAGCGTTCTGCAGATGGTCGACACTACTTTGAAATGCATTAGTATGAATTTGGAGGGAGAAGTTCCCTTTATTATTTCTCTATTTACTTTTACTTTTTGATAAGTTGATATGTTACAATTGTAATTATATTGTGGTTTCAGTGTAAGGGGTTGATGATTCTACTGGATACCAAGAAATACAAAAGCTATGCAAATTGCTCGGAAACATTAGATTTAATCCGTCTGTGGGGGCTAACTATCAGTATATGAGACCAAACAAGGGAAATTTTCATAGTTGGTAAAAGATCATATTCATTGAGGTTATTAGAACTGCCATTTAAATTCTAGAAAAACAACAAGAAAGCAAAATCAAAATTGATTTGTCTGTACCAGAGTCAAGTTAGATAGTGCACCGAGGGTGTGGCTTAGTGGTCAATGAGGTGGGTTGTAAACCTGAGGTCTCAGGTTTAAATTTCAACAGAAAGAAAAAAAAAAGAAGGGAAAGGGCGAAAATAGCCACTCGGCTAAAACAAAAGACAAAAAATGGCCAAGGAATTTTAAACCCCAATTTCTAGCCATTTGGTCGCTATGGCAGAGTTCACAATCCACATTTCCAATTTAAGAACCGTTTCGCAATGTGTGGTACTAAAAAGGAAAAATTAACTATATAAACTTATTAGAGTAGTTATTACAACTTATAGCAAAATTTTTAAGTTTTCAAGTTATAGCAACTTTCATCTTAAAAAAATATATAAAAAAGTTTTTTTTCTTTTGTTGAAAATACAGAAAAGTAATTACTGAAAAAGGAAAATTAATATTTAATATAATTAATATACAATTTACCTTCCTTAAAAGTAGTTAACCTTAATTATTGATATTTATCCATCCCCAAATCCCTCAAATCATTATTTATCTTCCTATTTTAATGCTTGCATTCAGAGTTTTCATCTTCATACACTGCTTGCCACTCTTTACACGATTTTTCTCTACCAACAAACAAAAAACGCATTTTATGTTGATTAGAATTTGATAGAAAAGCAAAAAACAAGTATTTCTTTAGATAAAAAATGTGAACTCTGTTAATTTGCATACAATCATGATTCGTCATGGAGGGAGATGGGATTCTTTAGGTTTGTTAATTTTTTTACGCCTTCTAAACGAATTTAAATATTTATTTTTTGCGTTTTTGCAATTATCTGTTGTTATTGTATAAACAGGAAAAATGGGGGAGCAATTGTGTGTGTTGGGCGACAGTGTTCTAACGAAAAGAATGAACAAAGGAGAAAGCTATTTTCAAAAGATTGTGTTCGTTTGATTGGGATAGGTTCAGATTTTGAAGAATTTGAAGAAGAACGTGTGGATGTAATTTGTGATGTAACGAATATCAACATAGCTGTAAAACAGACTTACAAGGATAAACAAACACTAGCTAATGTTATGGAGTTGCATGCATTTATGAAACAGTTCTCTTATAGAACTAAAAGGTCAAGTGGTAGTAGGTAAAAACGTTTGTGTTTTTCTTTTTTTGTGTATTAAATCGAATAGTAAAGCTGTATGTTAAGTCGAAATATGATTTTTTTTCGATTTGTGTGGTGGAGGACTATACTTGATTTCTTCGTTCTTCCAGAATTAACAAATCAAATATTTTTAAAATAAGAAAGTATTGTGACATTCGTACATGCTCAATAAAGGATCAAGTTTATGCGAGGCGTCAAGGGATGACAAAAGTGATAGCCGGACTAATCTTAGGTAATTAAGTGGACACCAAAAGAATATACACTCCCAACGATATTGTTTCTGACATGATGCGGGAATATGTGATTTCATTAGATTATCATTAGGCATGGCGTGCAAAAACCAAAGCAGTTAAAATGTTGCACGGTGATCTTACCGAGTCATATCAAAAGATACCTGGTTATTTATATATGTTGGAAAAGTATTATCGTGGATCTGTTGTTAGCTGGGAGAAAACCGAAGAAAATAAATTCTTGTATGCTTTTGTTGCATTGGAAAAATACAGTATGAAATTTGCATATCTCGCTCAAATACTTAGAATTTCGCTTACACTTTCATGTATAATATCTGTATGAAATAGGTATATAACCGTATAAATTCTGATTTTTGTTTATTTTGATACAGCTATATAATATTGTGTACAAATTTCACAGAGTAACCATAGACATTAAATACAATTGAAATTCACATACAAACTCAAAAGTCCAATTTTCAAATAAATTCAACATACAATTATAATACTACTTTTATATATATTTGATATAGCTCGGCTGTAACTTCAAACTTCAACGATCTCAAATAGAAATTTAACCCAAAACTAGTTCAAATTAAATATATATATCCAGTTAGCCCGCAATTTTGGATCTGAGCAACCCCTTGACGTTCCGATTTTTTTGAGATATCACTTACTCGAAATGAAGTTCTTTTGAAGTAGATTAATGTTATCTATTCATTTTTTTTGGACAAATTTTCAACTTTAACTTTTCACATGGCACGTTTAAGACCACAAGATTAAAAAATATTTTAGTACTTTCAATGCAATTTTAGTTTAAGGCAACAAAATTCAAAAATATTCTCTATTTTTTTAAATTTTGTATCAAGTCAAAACCAAATAAATAAATTAAAACATGGGTGTATTAAAAGTCAGATATCAAACTCTTTCGAATGTTTTGAATACCGGAGAAACTATGTATTACGTCATTCTGTGACATGGTATGATTCAGAGTTTAAGAACAAAAATATATAAAAAAAGATTTTTAGCATTTTTAGTTTCAAACATGTCATTAATACATGTGTGATTATAAAAGTTTCTCACTAGCTAAAGATAAGAATGAGAAATTAAAATTTAAACTATTTTGGAATATAACGTATATAACATTATATCTTTCTTTTTAATTAAATGGATAGGTAAAAACGCTACTAGAATATATGGAATAAGTTAGGAATTTAATTCGTTGCTAAATTGTTCTTACTTAATTGAATAGATACCATAAAACTTGAAAGTCTGTATAATAAAGTTAAAAGAAGGGAAAAAGAAAGTAAAAAGGTAAAGAGATAAGATTTTTTTTGGTAATTAAAGACAGTAAAATATGAAAAATTGTATAATCAAATATGAAAAAGATATTAAACCAAACTCAAATGGTGATCGGTGTTGGGAAAACAAAAATCGTGGTGTGTTGGGAAACCAAAAGTTATACTCAAAAGAAAAGTAAAAAAACTGAAAAGAGTAGTAAACTTCAATTGATAGTTATCTGTAAAAGTTATTAAAAGACATAGTATTGAGTATGGAGGGAAAAAGGCGTTAAAAAAGTTAAAGAAATAGACTTCTACTCATAATTAAATACAATAAAATATAAAAATGTGTATAATTTAGTTAATTATTCAAGTTAATAAAAGAATGAAATCAATTTTTAACTTTACAAAAAATAATTACCATATATGACTCCTTAAATTGTAAACAAACTCTGATATTTAATTATTAAAAAAAATATTGAAATCTTAACTTGCCATAGTTATTCAATAATCATTAATTAAGAGTGATAAATATTAAATGCAAAATATAAGGAAATAATATAAATTATAAATTGATTTTCATAAATTTAATTAAAATATGTTTTTCTCAAAAGTTGCTATAGCTTGTAATTATTTCTTAAGTCTAGTAATTAATGAAAAGTTTTGCTATAACTTGTAATTAACAATCTAAAAAGTACATTTGGGATAATTTTCACTACTAAAAACGAAGGCTTGTTCGTGCCATGGCAACTTGATGCTGAGAATTTGACAACAACTAACATATTATCAGCCGATTTCGATTCGCTTTCTCAGTGACGGACTTCCGCTGAGATGCTAAGGATTGTGAATAACACTGATAATGAGTTTGACAGACTTTCAACGACGATTTTTCCATACCAGTAACAAACAGCAGATTGATGTAGCTTTCTGGTGGCGATTTCGACGACTATTTTGCCTGGAAAACTGTCTCGTCCGTTTCCTTTCTTCTCCCCCCACTTCCGATCTCTCTCTGTCTTTATTTCTCTCAATTCTCCCTTTCCTTTAATTTGAAAATACGAAGTTTTATGAATGTGTTATATTTACACAAAAACATGCACAAATTTCTCTCTATCCATTTGAAAAGGTGTATGAATGTGTTATATGTACTATATCAATTTGGTATAGCTATTGTTTATACTTGCACAAATTTTCTCTGTAAAAGCTGTATTTATGTGGTATATATATTGTATCAACGTGGTAAAAAAGTATATTAATCTAATATAAAAGTGTATCAATATAGTATAAAAGTGTATCAATGTGGTATAAAAGTGTATCAATTAAGTATAGAGACTGCATGTGTCCAATTGGGTCAAATGACTAAAAAAGAAAATAAATTGGGCGACTAGCTCCAATTGTCCACATTTTCAAATTGTGGGCCATTTCTTTTCAAAGTGGCCAGCCCATGTCATTTCCCCAAAAAATATTAGGTGACTCTTCCCATTTGTCCTAACCTTGGTGGACAGAGTTACCTAATATGTATTGCTTCTGGAAGGTGGGAGGTATTCCATGGATTTAGTCGAGGTGCGCGGAAGCTGGTCCGGACACCACAATTTTTTTTATTTTAAAAGAAGAGTCAAGTTAGATAGTAGGAGCTCATTTTTTTTGTTTCCCGCTGTTTTAACACGCTCTTCAATAGATAGCTTATGCTTTATGAATCTTGAAGAGGAGGAGGACATCCATTAACAACAAAACTATCCTGTTAGAATATTTGTAGGAAAAATTGTTTGTTTACATTATCTAAAAATATTTATTTATAGTTTAATTGTTCCGGTTTTGATGGTAATTATAAAAAAGGAGATTCAAATTGCAAGTATGGTATGGTTATTGGTTTTGTATGTTATGTTCTTAGCAATTCTAGTGAAGGTAGTGAGTGTAAACTAAATTTGGTGAGGCCGGGAAACTCACTCTAACATCCAAGTTATAATAATTCATGATAACCGAATTTACATAAGCGAGAGCTATTCCTTTAACATAACGAAAAATTCTAGTATAAGTGGTAAAGGGAGTTCCAAAGTTGTTTTAGCCTTTAAAGTTATAAATCAAATTTTAAGTAAGACATTCTAGTTCTTTTATAGTTCTTTACCAAAAGAAAAGATTATGGTGTAGTGACAAAGGAGTTCTTTTTTTTTTTTTTTTCTGGGTTAATTTTTTGAGTTTTTATTAATCAAAGCAACAAAATGAAGCAAAGTCTTGACATAGATGGCCAACCCATCCGGAAAACACAATTAATTTTGGGAAATAACAGAAACGACACTTCAAATTAAACTATTTCCTTGAAAATGACCATGGAATTTAAATTCCACTTTCTAGCCATTTTAATTTACTGACTGGTTCTATACCGTTTTTACACAACTTTTATATAGGTTTTATACAAATCTTATACATAAATATTCTATACGAAAATTATACAGTTTTGATACATAATTTATATAATAACTGTACTTTTTTTTTACACGTTTTATACAACAATTATATAATTTGTATACACTTTCTATATATTGTACATATACATATTTGATAGAACTATACAATTTCTATACATAGATCTTATATAGATTCATATTTAATTATATCATTTTTTATATAATTTAATTATTATTTCTAAACAATAAAAAAAGTAGAATATTTGATCAATTTAAAAATTTATAGTAAAAAAAAATTGAAATATTTTTAAAAGGGCCGAATAGCCCAAGTTGAATATTGTATCAGTATTGTATATAGATTGTATCAGTATCGTATATGGACTGTATATGGACTACGTGGATCAAAATGACCCAAATTGGGAAAGATTAGGAAATGGCCATAAAATTGCATTTGTTTAGCCGACTGGACATTATTTGTCCAAATGCCAAACTTGAGCTATAATTGAGCTATTATTTTTAAAAAAGGTCATAGAGTGTCCTTTCCCCTAAATAAAAATCCTACTCCTAACATTCCTACTTGGCCCAACCCAACTATAAAATTTATTACATATAACATTTGAGTAGGGTTCCAAATTCGTATTCCTCCTCCCATCTTTTCAGTTCCCCCTACGTTATTTGAAGTATGCCTCCTTCGTCAATCGCCGTTGCATCCTTCTCTTGCTTTGGGTGATAAACACTGTACTATGGATGACTCTAGACTGAGCATTTCTCAGCTTGCAGAAGTGAGTAAAATTTGTTTCCTCTCCATTTTGTTTGCTTCTTTTCTTTGCTCCAATTTGCTATTTCTATTTGATTTTTCAGCTATGTGCTCTGGTGGATGGGATTAAGTTCTTCCTTTTGTGTTGTTTTGAGGGATCCAATCAATTGGCAATTGTCACCTCTCCTGAGTAAGCTTAAAATGGACCACCCTTTACTCTTGCTCTTGTGTTTTTGAATTGTGCTTAACCTAAAGACCCCAAATCTACAAATATAGCTAGTATGGAGATAATGAGATGCTCAAAACCATAAATAATCGGAAAGTAGCATGCTTTCCAAGTTTATCAACTCTAATCTGACCAAGTAACCCTCCCGTTTTGTTGCAAATCCTTTTTGTTAGTTGTTGTAGTGTAGGCTAAGTAGCTGTTTCACTTTTTTTGTCTCCATCTTGGCTTGTAACTATACTGCATGTGATGAACTAAGTTGTAGACTTCCCAACCCCCTCACCCTTTTGATGGTGATATCTTAGATATGAACATTATAACTTATCACTATTGATTATGCATTTGCCCTTTGATTCTAGCTGCTGAAATCCTATAAATGTGAAATCCCCTTTGTCTAATGCCAGATTAGCTAAGTAGTCAGCTAACTGATTTTTCTCCCTGAGTATACTTTTATGCTACACTTGCTTTCTTGACATTAATTACCATATTTGCTATACTGCATCTGATATACTCCATGGACATTCCTATTCTCTGTTTAAAATCTTCTGCATTGTTAAAGAGTCTATTTGAATAATCTCCTTATTATGCTGTGACTGACTGCAATATGATTGCTTGTAAAATTGTTGCTGCTTCTGCATCATCATCATTATTATTTTCAATACTATATCCTTTTGTATATAATAAGTGTCCCTGCACATCTCTAAAACACAATGCATATGAACTAGCTCATGGATTCCCCCTAGATGCCCTATCAATATTGTACTTAACCGATCGTTCTTGTGGAAACTCCCATATAACTTTGGTGATTTTAATTTTTGTCTTTAGCTGTTCAAACTCCTTAAGTATCCTTGGCCATTCATAGGAAGAATCCAAATTTAGTTTTCTCACTGTCAGCAGCATCTTTGATTCCTTCTAATGTTGAATATTATCTTCTATCTAGTGATATTTTCCCCTTCATACTTGATCCTATTTCTTCTTCTCCATAATTCCTAGATAATACTAGGAACACCTTGAAAATATTCTTTTTCCCTCTGCCCGACATCTGTATTCCACCACGTGAGTGTGGTTTCCCTCAAGCTTAACCCTTGTATGTTCATACCTGCAAGAGAGAAAAAGTAGGACCAAGTCATATTAGTAATATATGATCTCAAGAACACATGATACATGGTCTCTTGTGCTGGGTTTGTACAACACCAGCACCTAGATGGTCCTTGAACACCCCATCTCCGTATATAGTCATCCACTGGAACTTTTTCTTTCCACATCTTCTAAATGAAAAAAGCTATTTTGAAAGGTAGCCCTTTTATCCATATATCTTTGTAGGTCATATTAATCCGTTCCTTTAGTCGAACATATTGCCAAGTTGATTTTAATGTAAAATTACCTCTTGATTCAAGACTCCATCTAGGTTTATCCCCCTCTTCTGACTGGATTGATGGCCTTAGCTTATACAAAATATGAGCAATAATTTCATCTAAAAATACATCTTTAGTCAGCTGTTCATTCTATGCTTCATTTAACACCATGTCTCTCACATGTTGATATCCCTCACCCCATTCCTTATTGTCCTACATAATAGTGTACAAGTCTCTCATGGATGTCCAATTATCAAACCACAGATGGGCATCCCCATTCTTGGTTTGCCATATAATCAGATGCTCTATTGGATCCCTGGCTTGTAGCAATTTCTTCCACACTTCTCTTGCTCCAGGTCTCCACATTATCAATTTGGGGTGCTCTTTTTTACAATATTTGTTGTGCATATAGATACTCCATATGGACTTCCTAGTCCTGAAGTTCCACCATAGCTTACAAAAAGAGTAAGAGACATATCCAGCAGCATTCTAAAACTCAGTCCTCCTTCCTCCTCAGGAAACACAAGGTTTTCCACTTAATCTAATGCATCCCTCTTCCCCCTATACAACTGCTCTAGAAGAACTGAGCAAATATTCTCTAAATTGTGTTCATAATATTTATAGGGGAATTCATTACTAAAAGACAATGAATAGGGATGCTCCACAAGACATGGTCCCTCCAAAAGATAATAGTTTTACCTTCCATCTCTGCACCTTGTAACTTATTCTATTCATCATTCGCTGGTAATAATATTTTTTCTTCCTCATATAGAAAATTGGATAGCCTAGGTAAGTGAAAGGAAAATCCTTTCTTAAAATTCCTGTAGCTACCTCTGCCATTGCTACAATGCTATTAGAAACTCCTTTATGCAAGTAAATTGCTTTATTTTTCCCTATTAATCTTCTGACCTGACACTTGTTCTTACCTTTCCAATGTTATTGTAACCATTTGCAGAGTGCCTATCTCAGTCTTGCATAAAATAATCATATCATCTATAAAGGCCAGATAATTTATTTTAGGGATACCTCTTGGCATACAAAATATCTTGAAATACCTTTTGAGAAGCAAAGTCTTTAGATTCCTAGATAACACCTTTGCTACTAGAAAAAAAAGTGTAGGAGATTGAAACACCCGAAAATGTGACCTTGCCAAATCTTTGGTTGATTGGTAAGGATCATGATATGTGTTGTCTGGAGTTGTATCCTTGTTGTGTGTTGTTTTGAACTTGTTTAAAGACTTTTTTGGTGTATATTAAGGTGTTAAACTTGTATATATACTTAACTATCAAAGTGGAAGAGAATTGGAACACTTAGACCTTGGAACTATTGAGAAAACATCAACCTTTGATGTCTCTGGAGTGGTTACGGTTGGGGGTGCTTGAGTCGTACCCTGGGTCATGAATCGTACCCACCATGACCTCCCCTTTCATATCCTAGATAGTAAGTTAGGTTAATATACTGTCCTCCATACGAAAAGTTCATCCCTTAGTCGTAACCATGCTTACTAGTCGTTAACTAGTCAACCATATAGAGTAAAGTCTCAAACCTAGAGTGGACTATTTTGGTCACGAGTTGAGCTTACAATTAGAGGGTGAGTCATACCCTTGGTTATGACTCAAAGGTCCCTTTTTGTACCCAAAATAGTATAGTTGACCTAAGAGAAAGTTAGGGTACGAGTTAGGGTACCACTCGTACCCTAGGTTACGGTTGCGAAGTGAACTGTGAGGGGGAGTCGTACCCCTGCATGTGTGTATTTTCAAGCTTTTAACTAAGGATATTTTGGTTATTTTCCTTGAGTAAAACCCTAAAACCTCTCACTATATAAGCTATGGTAGCCTCCCAAGTCTTTATTTGCAAGACTTAAATACTCTTAAACACTTTAAAGGCTCTTGGAAGCAAGATTGGAGGTGTTTATCTTATGGCAAGAAGAAGAGTAAAGATTGTTGGTGTGTCATCTTGTTTAAGGAATGTATCTCTTTACCTTCTTCAAATAACTCTAAACTCATATATTTCACACTTGAATTAGTAAGTGTACATGGTGGTTTTGAATTAACTGAAAAGGGGTTTTGCTACCAAACAATAAATAATGATGATTCTTGTTTATACTTGTGTTGATATATGTTGTTGATGGTAGATTACATATGTGGGTGCTTGTTGTATGTTGTTTAACATGAGTGTCTTGAGTAACCCTATTCTTGATGATATCTACCATGAGAATGACTTTGTTATAAGTATGCACAAAAGGTATTTGTGAAAATATCTAAGTGAATTGCCTAGTCAATTGTTGATGATGTGTTGAACTAGGGAAATAGCCCAATGAGTATGAATGTTTGATAAATATTATGATAAGAGTATTGTGGGCCTGCAATGTGTGATTAATGATCTTGTTAAGCTAATAGATAATAAGAGGGTGAAGTCCCTCAATATGATGTCGAACCTAAAATTATGTGTTGAATCCAAGTGTGGTATGAATGTGGTATGGGATTTCTAGCGAAGCATGAATAATTTGTGTGGATCTTGATGACTATGAATTGAATTGTATGATTGAACTAAGTGAAGGGATTGGCCTATTAAGATGGGTGAGTAATGAAGGCTCCCATAATGACCATTAGGTATCATATAGAGTTGAATTGGCTAAATAGCTAATGTTCCTAAGTGTTATATTAAATATGTGTTGATGCATAGACAAAAGGGTAAAGTCCCAAATGTAAACTAATGATGGTTGTGATGGCTTAAAGTTATAGTCCCCTGGCTTATATGATGGCTTGAAGGTAAAGTCCCTTGCCCATGATATGGCTTAGAGTTAAAGTCCCTCGCCCAATGAAAATGCAAGATAAAGTCTGTTGCTTAAAAAAAACTCTTGAGGTTAAAGCACCTCGCTTCAAGAAGAGGCTTGTGGTAAATTCCACCCATGTCCTGTGGTAAAGTCCACCGATGGATTTTGGTAAAGTTCATGTATGAATGTGGGTAAAGTCCCTTGTTTGAATAATGAATGTGTGTGGGTGAAGTTCCTTGTTGATTAATGATGTGTGTGGCTAAAGTCTTTAGAAAAATGAATGTGTGTACACTGGTAAAGTCCCCGGTCTATTTATAACGTGAATGTGGCTAAAGTCCTTGGTGAATTAAGAATGATGAATCTATATGTCTCAAAGGTGGTAGACCTCTACTTCACATCTAATGAATGAATGCTTGAGGGTGATAATGAGCCTTGATTTCTTGATTTGGTTTGTGATATACCTATATGTATGGATTAGTGTATGAATATAGTGAAATGTGATATAATGACTTGATGTTGATTGATGGTGTATTTTATCACTTATCCTTGAGTTTTATACTAGTGTTC
The DNA here is from genome assembly GCF_002878395.1 of Capsicum annuum. Taxonomy (NCBI): domain Eukaryota; kingdom Viridiplantae; phylum Streptophyta; class Magnoliopsida; order Solanales; family Solanaceae; genus Capsicum; species Capsicum annuum. The sequence goes on along the minus strand of NC_061114.1, from coordinate 90,532,158 downwards.
CAACCGCTAACCGTCTTTGGATGCTACGTCCCCACGCGATATAATGCACAGAGCACCTTCTTCTTTTCCCACGCAGTGACTTGTGGATCGAGGTGGTTCGTGCTGTGACTTAAAGTGGTGATCTTCCTTACTTCGGAAGGCATTATCTCTCGTTCCTTATCTTTAAACTTAGTCTCTTAAGACTTAGTTTGGCTATCTTCGGGGGCTTATCCCGACATATATACATATTGACTCTGGTTTTGTTTAGAGGTGTTGTGAACAACTGTGAACTTGGGCGTAGTATTGTGATAACTCTCATATTGACTTATGATATTATTTTCCGCTATTCTGATATGTGAGTTGGAGCTCCTCCTACTTCTATGGCATGATGGGATGATTAGGTTGGGTTATCGGGGAGAGCTCCTGTTCAAGAGAATTGAATACAAATTTTTTCCCAATTAACCTGTACACCATGTCTACATTTCTTCACAAAAACCCAACTCTCTTAAAACTTTTGTAAGGAATAACCACTCCACCCTATCATATGCCTTTATCATATCTAACTTAATGACCATGTTAGGTGGCTTATCTTTTTTCCTTATTCTTAAAATTATTTCTTGCACCACCAATATGTTTTCTGCAACACTTCTCTATTGCATAAAGCCAACTTGTTCTTCTGAGATAATCTCTGGAAACAGTCCCTTAATTGTTTCATGAATAATCTTTGAAAATATTTTATTCACAAAAATTACTAAGGGATATGGGTCTCATGTCTGAAAAAGTATTCACCACCAACTTTTTTGGTAGAAGAACCAAATTAGTATAGGTAATGAATCTTGGTAGTTCAAATCCACAAAGAATTCTACTATCATTTTGTATATGTCATCTCCTATGATATCCCAAGCATCTTGGTAGAAGGCACCTGTCATTTCATTCAAACCCCTAACACTATTTATGTTTAATCCCATGATTACAGATTTAACCTCCTCTAGGCTTGGCACTCTTTTCAACTCTTTATTTTACTCTACAGATACTATAGTAGGCAGTTTATCCAATAATGAAAAATCTTCTTCATCCTTTTATTTTGTGAACTATTTTTGAAAGAACTCTATAGCAGCATTTGCAATCTCTGTCTACTCTTCTAGCCACATACCTTCTTCATTTTGAATTCTCCTTAGTTTAAGTCTGCTCTTTCTTCCTCTTACTATTGTATGAATGAATTTGGTATTTCTTTCACCATCCTTAAATTATTCAAAACCTACTTTCTATCTTTAAAAATCTTCTTACCTACTAAATTGTAAGTTTAATTCAACCTGGAATCTAATTAAGATTTTCTATTTAGTTCCTGATGGATCTTCTTCGAATTACCTCTCCCCAACTTTTATGATTTCCTCCAAGTTGCAATATTTTGAAAGATATTACCAAACTTTTCCTCACTCCAAAGAGTTAAGGCTGATTAGGTTTTTTTAACTTCTATTGAAACATGATGAAACGGTTGCCTGCTGTATCAGTTTGCCAATTCTGCCTTTTTTATTTCCATACAAGAATCTTCCTTCAACCAGAATTTTAAAAATCTAAACGATTTCACAATTTGCTCATTGACATTGCTGAAGTGAAGAAGCAACAGAGAATGTCCTGATCCACTTCCAACCAAATGTTCTATCTTCAACACTGGAAAATTCCATGCATCTTTTCATTGCACAATACTCTGTCCAATCTTTTAAATATGCAATCCTCATAAGTTCTTCCATTCCACTATTTGAATTCGCTTTCCTGAAACCCACAGTCTTCTAAATTGCATATATTTATGCAATAATTAAAATCTTTTGTTTCATCTATGGTAATGGGTAAACCTTTTCTCTTCATCATTTGTTATAACATTAAAGTCCCCACCAACCAGCCATGGATCCTAAAAATAAAGAGCCATATCTCTCAGAGATTCCCAAAGTGGTAACTTTTCATTATGAGTACATTTTGCATATACTAATGTAACTATGACTGACACTCCAGTATCATGATTCTCAAGTTTTAGTGTCAGCTGCTTCTCTTCATCTCTAATCACATTATATTCTACCATTGAATCCATAACTGCCTATATGTTACCAGATGTATTAGTTGTTGCATACTGCATCCCCAGTCTTTTTCTGTATTCTTCAATTTTGTGAACTTTCTGAAAAGGTTCCATCAACCTAATAAAATAAAAGTGATGTCTTCTTTGTAAGGTTATTAGCCTGGTGAATGCTTTCTGAGTGTTCACCGACCTTATAGTTCATAACAAAGTATTCATCTTAATTTTAATTTTGAAGTATGGATCCTTGTCTGCATTGTACTTGTATTAGAATTTCTTCCCTTCCTCTGCTATTTACTATGAGTCTCTTTCATTGCGTCAATTTGTTTGGGAGATAGATTTCCTTCAATAGTTTCCTTCTCTATGTTATCATCTAGATCTTTCCATCCATATCTTCCTTCTTTTTATTGCTAATTTCTATTTGATTTCAAACTTGTATTGCTAAAGGTACAATTCCTTCTATCACCATTACATCTTTGGTAGAATTCTCTTGATAAAGTGCCATCATCTGCCTTGATTTCTCTATATGTTCTATTGCATGCTGCTGTGCATTATCTACTTGACGCTTTTTTGATCTATTATATGTTGCTGTACTTGGTCTACATGATCTTCCTTGGTTCTAATAGTTTCTTTTATTCATTGATTTCTTCTTTGCCTTTTGATAATGATCTTCCTTGGTTTTAATACTTTCTTTTCTTCTTTGTCTTTTGATTCCATCTTTCACTCATTCCCTTTGTTGGTTGTGTGAACACTACTGATTTGCCAAACCTTTTACTAACCCAGTCCTTTGTACTTTCATTTCTTTGGTCTACGTTTTCCCCATTGACTTTTTCTGCTTCTTCTTCTTGTAGTGTCCCAAAAGGATTTGAAATAGCAACTCTATCATTAGTCTCTTTGTCAACTTCCCCTACAATATGTGCATATCTATCCCTCTTGTATTATTTCTACTTGTGAATCACTATTGTTTATTTGTGTTTTCTATATTTCTTTGTTTACATATGGCTCCTCCCATTGCTTAATTTTCTTTTCCTCTAATTGCCCGTTTTTCACCTCTTCCCTTTTCTCTACTTTCTTTTCATGCAACTCTGGATAAATATTCCAACAACTTTCTTCATTATGACCTTGAAAGCAATATTCTTTGCAATATTTAGGCATATAATCATATTGGCTTTGAATCCATTTAGATTTACAACAAAAGTCACAACACAAGATTGATACGCTCTATTCACCACTAAAGAATCACCTATCGGGGAAGATACATAAAAAGGCATGGAAAGAGGCTCACTAATAGAATCAAAACCCGAAGAAAAATACACAGACATATAGGAGAAAGTCGATTCATGATCAAATAATATAGATGAAGGTCTAAAACAAACAAGGATGATATCTGTAATCACAGTATCAAAACCCTCTACCTCAGGTCTGGATGGTATAATATAAAACTAACCACGACCACCAACTTCTTAGGTGGCCCTATGACCACCAACTGCCTGAGTGTCCCCATGACCAGCCCTTTATGCTTCACTACCTCTGCCCCTCACACCTCTGGTAGCACCCTTACCCCTCACAACTGTAATAAGAGTAGCTCGAACCACTTAGTGGCCACAGTTCTTGGCCACATGGCTAATCTCATCATACACATAGCAACCTATTTAACCAATCTTAATAGAAAAATATATAACTAAGCTCAAATGGCCACCCTGAACTACTAAACTAGAAGGTCCACCACCTAAACTCTGTAAAGACATTTGTACTAGCCTACTATGGTATCCACGAAAACCTTTAAAATCTCTGCCTTAAGAGGTCTGACTCCTAAACTCACCAAAACATCATGCCTTCCTGGATCCTCCCTGAGATGCACTAAGAATACCCTTTGTCATCTTAGCATGATCCACTATACTTTGGAAAGAAACCCCAAACACAACCATCTGAGATATAGCAAACTAAAAGGAGACATCTAAATCTTTCACAAACTTTTGAATCTTCTCAGACTCGATGGAAATACTATCATAGAAATATCTAGACTGGGCAGGGAAACATGCCTCATACTCAACAACTGTAATGGAGCCTTTCTCCACACGATCTGACTTATCCCGCATATGATCCCTCAAACTGTAAGGCAGGAATCTCTCCAAAAAAGCATCAACAAACTGATCCCATGACAACTCAAGAGAATCAATAGTCCTACAATCGACAAATAATCTCCTCTAATCTCTCGTATTATCTCTCAACTGATAAGATATAGTATAAGCAACATTATTTATGAAGAAAGTGTGAAACACAACTCAGAATATAAGGAATGAAAGAACTTCGCATGACAATAAATAAAATAAGTAAAGTTTTCTAAAGACGTCCTATAGCCTCTCGAAGATAGATCCTGATATCTAGGTATCGATCTATGAGACTCTATTAGACATCTCATTTTTACACTATTAAAACCAATGAAACCTGGCCGCTCTGATACTAATTTGTCATGACCCAAAAAAGAGGTTCATGATGACACTTGTCATGACGCACCTCGATAAGTAAGCCTATCACCCAAACTGATATGAAAAGAGGAAAAGACAAAAATATCCCAAGATAAGGCTTCTAGAATGAAGATAAACCATATAGGTAATCATAACAATGCGGAAAAAACTTATCCAAAATACCAATCATGCCCAAAACTAGGTGTTAATAGTGTAAGAACTACTAATACAATCCAAGAGTCAAATACATCGAAAATAATAACCATAAAGAAATAATATCTATCTTCGAATACTAATAAAGACAACTACTGTAGAAAGATAAATGTAAGCTTCAGATGTATGAATGTCTAACCGCTACCTTAAAAGCTCCAAAAATCGCCTGAGTCAAGCAAGTTGAGGTGCACTTAATCTAGGACCTGCACCAAAAGGGTACAGCAGGCATGAGTAGGGTCCACTTAGACTCAGTAGGTATCATAAGCTGACCAAGCAAAGTAGTAAATAAAGCATACAAAATATGCACTAAGGGCACAACACCTGTAATAAAAAAATATCCCATAATGGTAGCCCACACCGCTTGCACTAACAGTTTTAATACATCTCACATGTATTGTAACATCACACCAAGATAGATCAAAAGTACGTATTATATCACAAATAAGAAGAACAAGGGAGAATATGCATATATAAGATCTTCAAATATAAGTAAAACAAGATACGATAAATACATAGATGATAAGTCAATTTGCAAATATAACACAAAATAACACAATAAAGTAAGTGCAATATATATGATGATGATGATGAAGTATGAGGTCATCGCACAACCTCCGGGATCATAGCACAATCCGTGTATACACCTACAGAGCTAAAGCTTCCAGTCATAGGACCTATGAGGGGTTCGTCAACCCATATACCATCCACATATCTCATATCTCCTTTCCAGCACATCCCTCAAAAAGGGTTTTATAAGGTGTTACAATATCTTCTCCCTGGCACATTCCTCGGGAAGGATTTTAAAAAGGTGTTGCCAATGTTTCTTAGATATTTCCATGGTGGTACTAATGTTTCATGAATGAGTATGATATGATGATGCAATGCTTACAACCAATCACAATGAGTATTTTTACAACCAACCATAATGATATATTTCCACAACCATATAGGCCAATATCCACTCATTATTTTAGTTTCATCCACGAATTTTCACATGTCTCATATGCCAAAGAAAGTATGAATATAATCATAATACACCAATGACACCATATTAAGCATCTTAACAACACAATACGATTATTCATATGTATTCAAGGCAATTAATATCACATAGGACCCCACATGGTTACACATATCACATAATAGCACAATTTTGATTATTACATCATATATAGGCCCCACACAGGCACAAAATATAAATAACCATTTTTCATGATCAGTTCCCACCCTTAACATGCATTTTGTATCATCATTTACTACCCAACCCAATCTAAAATATTTAAGCCATAACCTACATCAAAAGCCGAAATCAGTCTGTTACACTTCGAACCCACAAACTTACTTTCCACGAACAATCCCGAACACCGCTAAAAATATCAAATATAAAATCTATGCATCAAAACAAAAACAAGGACATCCATATTGATTACTTTTGGTTTGGGGTCAAAACAGACCTTCAAAAAAAGGTTTCCAAAAAGAAGGGCAAAATCAGAATTTTATTTCAAAAATATATTTCCCATATTTTTAGAAAACTACTGCTGAAAATCCAAATTAAATAGAGTCAAAATGAGGTTCAAATCGAAGAAAAACTATTTTTAAGCTTTATCGGGTAAAATCTTTAAAATTCGGATTAAAATCAAGAGTCAGAGTTGTTTTGAAGGTTAAATTGATGAAAAACTTGTAATTATAAGATAAAACATCATTCAAGTGAAAAGGAGTGAAATTAAAGTTTAAAATTAAGCCCTAAGATTTTTGGAGTTTTGAGAAATTAATCAAGAAATTACTAAAAAAAGGGTGGATTCTTACCTTAAATCTGTAATAAAATCAATAAATGGGTGTCAGTCTAACTTTTCAAGCTCTCACAAACTTTAATTTTAAGATCCCACACTATATTATGGTTTAAATCCTAAGAGGCAAGATGAAAATGAGCAAAATTGGTCAAAAAGAGGACAAAATCTACTATTTATAGCAAATTTTCTGCAATAACAATTTTTGGTTTTGGTCGATCAGACTTCGATGAGGTGTCCGATATTCGTTCGAATTTCGACAAATGAAAATGAACTATGTAATAATACTAAATTCAACATTTCGAACGTAATTGCGATACCATATTTTCAAAAAAATATCATTTTTACAAAGTTGACCCCCAAAATTCAAAATCACAATTTTCCAAATAGAGGGTCAAAATGAGATTTAAAAGCCATAAAATCCTACCAAACATGCAAACACCATAAATTCGATATTATGGATCTATTGGTAAATTCGTATTTTCCATACGAGGTTGTTTAGACCAAATGTGGATCTCACACCCATATTTTTAATTTTTCAACTTTCTGATCAATAGGTCAAAATGAGCTCAAATGCATCGGGACCCAAACCAAAGGTCTACCTAGCCTAAAATTAATATTATGGAGTAGCGGAGTAGTCCTTTTAGCCATCCATCGGATGGATTAAAAAATATCCACATAAGTCCAAAATAAGGCTCTCAAATCCATCAAGAATTACAATATCACATAAATGATACCAAAATGAATCAAAAATCATGCCAATCACTCCCACACCCTAAAAATATCATAATACAACTATGTAGAGGTTTAAAATAGTCAAATCACACAAAATCATAAATATCACATATTTAATCAAATTTTTAAATGGTTACAAACAATTTGGCGTATTGTATTTGTTTGGATTTTAGCTTACTAGATTTGATTCAAACTTGTGAATATGTGTTTGTGATTTTCTTTTGTTATTTTATTAGTTAGACTTTTATTTTTGTTATTATGACATCATGGAATAAAAATGATTTTGGTGGTTGCAAATCTTTTCTTTATGACCTATGCCTGTTTTGTGGAGGACCTCACCTTTGGCAAGATGTAGAAATGCTCCTGAGAGAGAGGTGTGTGCATCATCATAATTCTATAGGGAGAATGATTATTACTTTTGTTGTGGTTGAGACTAGTGATTGTCCCAATTATTATTCCCCCTCCCCTAGTTATGCTAAAAAATGCTAGTTGTTCTTGTGAGTTTGATAGGTCTTATGATGTGGCAAATGAAGAACAACGTGTCAGGCTTAAATGTATTGAAGAATTTAAACTATCTTGAACTAGGTGACAACAATGAGTGAGGATATGCATCTCATGAACCAATCCAGATGGAATTTACAAGGAAATGTGAAAAGAAAAAAGATCCAATGAAGATGCCAATCCCTCAAATACCATGGATTTACCTAATCTTCAAAGTGAAGTTTGTGAAGAAGAGATTTCAAGCTAAGTTAGAAAGGGAAAATTTTGTGATGAACATGAGGAAAACTTCCAAAGTGAAGAAGTGGTTCAATTTAAAGAAGAAGAACACAATTATGAGAAAGAAATCTCGGATTCTCCAAGGAAACAAATTGAGGAGATATTGAAAAACACAATAGAGAAGAATGATGTAAGAGTATTACTTAAATGGTGGGACCTATTCCAAAAAGGCTATGGTGAAGTTTTCAAAAACATTGATTTTTCTATGGGTGGATTTTTGTAAGCAATGATTCAGTCCTATAGTGAAAAAACACATGACAAGGAAGAAATTATGAGCCAAGAATGACTATTAAATCAAGCTTAACTACTTGAAGTCATTGAGGATAAACTTAATAGAATGTTCCTAATGGTGGTTGGATATCTCAAATTGCTTGTTGAGAGATTTCAAGTGTTAGATTCAACTAATGTCTACTCAAAAATTGGAAACCGAATTCGATGCAAGAATTGACACATATGGTACCCAATGCCAAATGGTGATGAAAAGTTGTGATGAGATATTTTCTAATAAAGATATGGTTGATTTTTGTTTTTAAGAATTCTTGGTGATTTCCAAACCAATCGAGCCAAAAATAATACAAGATGTCAAAATTGATGAAATGATACTAGAGTTGCAAGAAAGAGTCGATCAAATTCTTCGTGAAAACTCTAGTTTGGTTTGAGTTAAGAATATCAAGAAAAACACAAATTCAGAAATGGCAAAGCTTAAAACTCAATTCAACCATTTTTCAACATTATGGTTGGTGGATGCAATGGAAATAGAATTAACCAGGCAAATGGACAATCTTAGATATGGGGTACAAAGTACCTAAATTTTGGAATTTATCATGTCAAGAGGACAAAATGACATTCCTCACTTGTAGGCTAATAAGTGTAAAATGCAGTGTCTAATAAGTGGCCTAATGTCTTCTTACCAATTCCCAACAAGCCAAAACAAAGTTTTGATGTGAAGTTGAGTAAAAGATTCAAGACTTTAAAGTTGAAAGACAGAGTTAGTCGCATTGCTTTCTTATATTTGTCCCTCAAGATTTATCAAAATCTTGATGTGAAGTTTGGTCAAAAATTTAAATTCTCAAAGCGGAGATATAAATGGTAAGGTTACTTATGTCGTGCTGCAATATTTAATTAAGCACTTTATGGGAGGCACCCTTTTGTTCAAAAATTTTGCATTTACTTTTGAAATTTTAATTTTTAGAATAGCTTAGGATTTTATTTTAAGGAATCCTCAAAGTTTTAGAGTTCTTGGAAGTGATTTTGAAAAGTTTTGGATTTAAAACATTTGGTTGGGATGAAGTTCGGGATTGTATTACCTTGCAAATAGGAGTTTGAACACTTTTTTGGAGTGTTTGTATTGCCAAAATTAATGGGTTATAGCAAAAATTGTCTTGGGAATCATCTAAAATGGCCGAATCATCCCAGGACTTAGAAGCCTCAGATACTGCTAAAGCTATCATAAGACCACTATAGTGAAGGGCGTTAAACCAACCCCTGATCGCAAAAGGAAAAATCAATATGATGGGTCAAGGCTGCTAAAGTAACCCCATAAAACTAAAGTAATCAGTCAAAGCTTGGGTCATGATTGCTACAGTGGTCAAATACCCACTATAACAACCCATGATGTTTAAAATACCTGTCTAAAGGTAAAGAGGTGCACAAATAGTGTATAACTCACCAAAAGAATGGTTTCCTCTCATTTGCTTTAAAGTTTACTCTCTATATCACCCAATCTTGCACAAAATCAAATATTTTTTTGAACCTCTCATACTCTTAGATTGGTAAACATCTCATTCTCTTTTCACTTACTTTTCTAGAGTTATCAGATACTTGGTTGGCAATTAGTTTTTGATGAATTTATTTCTAAATTCATGCCTTATTTGAGCTTAATTTGGACTTGGTAGTGACCGCCTTGGTGAGAAAACCTCGGGGAACACTTTACTCATTGGTTCTAAAAAGGTTGGAAAATATTATTGCTTACCAAATGTTTGATAATTTGTTTGAAAGAGATTTGTAAATTGTTCATCATCTTCCATGAAATGATAAAGAAAATGAATTAAATTGCATATTGCTTTGAATATAGACTGGTCATTGTTTATGCTAAAAAATGGTTGAAATTTTTGAGTTTGGGTTTGTTGGGGATGAAGGGTCTTCTAAAGCAATCTTGTACTGCTAAAGCAGAGACCGCAAAGACATCCTTTCCAAATAAAGCGGATGACCACTAAAGTGACCCTGGATTGGTTAAGCAATACCAATAACCTATTTCCTACAGGGTCAAAAAAAGTTATAACTCGATGTTTGGGTCCTAAATTTATTCATAACTCATTTTTTGGCTTTTATGACTTTCATTCATTATTTTACATGGTAATCATGCATGTCATGCTTATGTGATGTTTTCAAATTCTTAAAAAGCCGAGAATGGAGCAAAAATACATGTTAATTGATGAAGTAGAAGAGTATAACTAGAATTTATTTCTCTCTCTTGGGTTTTAGGCCACCTACTAGACAGACTTGGCTAGAAAGAAGATACTCCTAAAGAGGGGGATTTCACTTGATTGGGTCCCCGAGACTCTCCCTAAATTTTATCAAAGGTTGAATATTTTAGACTAAATTTGTTTCACAGTTGAACCACGTAAGGCGAACGAGCATTGGGTGAGAGAGTTTTATTTAGTTTCAAGATCATTAATCTAAATAATCTAGTGAAAAGAATTAGAAGGAAGACTATCAATTTTGGTGCTTAAATTAATAGTGAAATCTATGTGTTGCCAAATCTCGACCCATTAGAATTCTCCACAAAAGAGTATGCCCGGGTAATTAGTTGATCTCAAAGTTTTGTTCTAGAAAGAATTTATCTTGGGGTGATACAAAGGTAGGGATCACAACCAAAGAGTTTACAGATAAGGCAAGGAATTGGATATCCATCATTTGTGGACTATTTAAGCCATGTAGTAACACATTCACTATCCTATTGATTAGGGCATAGATGGTAGCTTGCAATTTGGAAAACATTTGGTTGAATGTTGGTCACTTGTTCATTCTAAAGCTGAAGGAATACAAGGTACAAAATAGCTCGACTCTCATATTCCCGTCATTGATTACTGAGTTATGTAGACAAGCTGGGGTAGATGAGCTCTTGAGAGATAATTGGGTTTAGCTAACAACACAGATCTTTCCATTAAAGAATCATAGTGAAGGTACTATCACAAAGAGAAATATAAGGAAGATTGACTCAGAGAAGTCACCTTAGGTAGAGATAAATTATAGTAGGCTATTTTATATGGGTACATTTGAGATATTGACAAATTAGTTAAGGATGGTTAGAGAATTAGTGTAACCCCCTGAATGGGCCTAGATGCATGTAGCCGCATGAACCGAAGATACCTTAAGAGTAGGGATTCTTGAGTACCCTTCACCCTCCATGATACATATGTACAGTGTACTTGGAGGATTCCCATATAACTTATGGTATCATATATGGTCGCTATGACCAACCTCTCATGTCGGCAAATATGAGTTTCTATTGTCCGTTTATTGGACTCGCACCTTTACAGTTAGCTATCATATCCCGCCATTATTGGACAATTAAAACCATTTCCAACTAACTAAACCATTATTCCATTATCATTAACTAAGGCTATAAGAAGTGGTATTGTCATACCGACTATAGAATGCAAGTAATGTCCTTATCCAACCTTTTTATGTAAAGGGATTCCCATGTACCCATAGATTACATTGTCAAGTTAGCTTAGGGGAGTCCCGTGTACCCCACAAGTATTCCATTATTATGTTTTCTTAGGGGAATCCCATGTACCCCTTAAGTTGTTCATTAACATATTTATTTAGGGGATTCCCTTATACCCCTCAAGGAAATTAGCCATAACCATGGCCACCAAACCTTAGAATTTATCCATCCCAAACCATTTAAACTATTTATACTATTTAGGGTTCCATTTCCAAACCATACCATGCAATAGTTCCATTAAAAGTTGAATAATATTGTAAAGCATTATCATAGGCATTTTATCACACACGTTGGGACCATAGTATTTCCAAAACCAAAATTCAATTACCAATTAACCACTCCTATGCAACCAATTATCCAAACCACCATTAAATCATGTAAAAACCATAATGAAAACATGGGAAAACCATAACCAAGCATTTAATACCAAAACCCCAACACATATTTTAAAACCCCAAAATCATAAAATAATCATGCCATGAAAACATTGTATATATCATGCCTTTAGTTGGAACAAACAATAAGGGAGGAGTATCGTGCCTTAGATTATAAAGATGACCGACAGAAATCACACATATAAGCCCTAAATTGATCACCTTAGTAAAACCCTAGCCTTCTTTTACCCAAGAGCCTTAGAGAGAATTAGATAGTGTTTAAGAAAGTTTGTGTGATTGTGAATAGGTTAATAAAGCCTAAAAAGGAGTTATAAGTTGTGGGGACTTAATAGGTTAAGTGGGGAAATGTCTAGATAACCCCTACCTAAACTTCACAAAATTCCCATCACTAGATACGACTACCCCATACTGGTCGTACCCTCCAATACGAGTGGTACCCATCACTCGTACCTTAGGCCTCACCCTTTGGACCTAACACTATCCAACATACGACTTACCCAAACCAAGTTATACCCAACCATATGAATAGTACCCTTAAACTATATCCCTGGCAGAATAGGATCCAAAAAAGTTTGAACACTGTCTACCATACAAGTCCATAGTACGACTCGTACCCTAGCTTTTGTCTCATGGTGAGCCACTCATACTTAGATCCAATCTAAGTTACTATGTCTCAGATTAAATGAAGGAAAAATCAAAACCAAATGACCCATATCCACCAATACAACTCGTACCCACTTGGATGTTCCCATTTTTGAAACCACATCCAACCCACCAACCAACACTGGTCAGTATACGACCAAGACTTACAAATCGTATACCAGTATACAACCTGTACCCCCTAGTTGTACCTTGAACAAAAACAAAGAATACAAGAAATTTTATAAGGGTCCGAAACCCAGGGTGTTTCAGTCTTCCCCACTAGTATCATTCATCCCCGAATGAAGAACATGGTAGGTACAAGAATAATTTACACCCCTTAAATGCCTCTACTCTTACTTCTATCAAAGATAAAAATGAATCAAATAGAGTCATTTAAATTATCAATTATCAATCTAGCATTTAACAAAGTTAGAAAACAAAGATGTGATCAAGAACACATACCTTTTGCACGAATATCCAGAATAAAAAAAATATGGATATTTGGACTTCATGTTTGCTTTTGATTTCCATGTAGGCTCTTCCACCTTGTGGTTCTACTATAAAACCTTAACCGAGGCTATATCCTTTGTCCGTATCCGACGAACCTGTCAATCCAAGACCTCAACTGAGATTTCTTCATAAGACGAAGAATTCGAGATATCCAACCCTTCCAAAGGAACCATCGAAGAAGGATCACCAATATAATTTCTCAACATTGAGACATCAAATACGGATGAATGGATCTCAATCTATAATTTAACTCTAATTTATATGCCACATTACCAACCCTCTGCAAAACCACATAAGTATCAATATACTGTGGACTAAGCTTTCCCTTTTTCCCATACCACGTTACTCCCTTCATGAGAGATACCCTTAGGAACACCTTGTCTCAAACCTCAAACTCCAAGTCTCTATGTGACAATGAACAAGCATACACACAAGTGTACGTGGTCTACCAAGTAATATAGTGTCCTTAAAGAAAGCTTAATATCAACCCCTCAGAGACTTGTTCTAATAATTATTCAATTCTAGTTCACTATTGAGATCAATCTAGTGCAAGCGTAACCACAAGACATTTGAATATTTGTAAACTAAAGTAAAGTAAAAAGTGCATAAAATAAAAGACTTGAGACAATCAATGGATGGAAAACCAGGGTTAAAGTACTATGAACAATCATAATATGCTATTGAACTTCATTCATTCAATTACTTATCTAGGTAGTTGATTCACGGGGTTGATTTTATGATCATGGTCTATCGATCCTCTAATCACTTATCTAACTTAGACCCACAACTACATCATTGAGCGGGGATGTGAAAACTAAGCTAAACATATTTATATTTTATCCCACAGCGAACAAAGTAGGGCTTCTAGGTATATCTCTATCCTAGATGCTAATTCAAATTCCTTTTCATGAAATAATAAGAACCCTACTTTATTTACCCCAATGTTCTATCTTCCTATTCCCCTACTCGAGATCACAAGGTCGACAATATATGTATTCTAAGGTTAAATACTCCTGAAAATAGTTAAAACAAGGATAAACAAACAACCAAAGATGATAAGCAATTCAAACAAACTTAATCCAAAATGAAAGTAATCATGTTCTTGGCTTTAACCTTGGAAAGGTGGCGTTTAGCCACTAAAAGACTTAATCATAATCTAAATAATTTAAGACATGATTAAATCCATAAAGAAACTAAATTATAAAGAAATAAACCTAAAGAAAGTGTTGAGAAGCCCCTCTGCAAGTCCAAAAACATCTAAAAGTAATTACAAATTGTTTAAAGTCATGTATTTATAGTAGAGGCAACTTGGCTCTGTGGGATTAAAGGAGGCACTGCGGGACTTGGACCCCTAGACTGATTGAGGAACCGCCTAATTTATTCCACTGCTATAAAGGGGTCTTCGACTGCCTCACACCCTCAGAGTAAAGAGGGCATCTCCCTTATATCGCCTGCCCTCATTAGAATTTCCATTTTGACATTCAACTTTGTCTCAAGCCTTTCTTTTTTTATCCAAGTCTTTTAGTGTTGTTTCCACTTGTATTTAAGATTTTGTATCATCATATATACTCCAATATTAAATCACCAAGAATCCTAAATAACCACCATTAATTAGAGGTCAACACAACAAAACATCAAGAACAACAAGCTAGAAACTCAAGCTAAGAACTAGTTTCGCTTATTTTAATCTTTAACTTATTGTTTGACTCTTGGCTTGTTACAATTAAACTTTGCACACTATAAACAAGTTGTTCCACTCTTAAAAAAGTAGTAATACCATTAGGAACTCATTTAACATATTAGAATCCATTGCGATAGACTAGAACAACACCTAGCTCAAGATAGTAAAACTAGTTTTCTCCTCTAGACTCTAAATGATCGATTTGAACCAAACTTGTTTCAAAACACCTTTAAACATTGCACTTGCATACTTAAACACTTATATACTTATTTATCTCATTATTAATACATAAATCACATGAATTGTCCTCAAAATAAGGCTGAATAAGCTAAGATAACACACTAAGGTGCATAAATACACCCCATATCATCACCCCACACTTAAAGACTTGTTCGTCCTCGAATAACTCTTTATATAAGCATCATATTTTAGGAGACTCTACACTTCTATTACATGCAAGATACCTAATCTAGAACTATGATGACTGCAAGTTTCTACACTAACCATGTTATAACACCAGTGACAGTTCAAGAATACTACTCCAAAACCTCATATTCTCAAGAATTGACTCACCTTGTTTGCAAACTCATACAAATTTTTCAATCGAAAACATCATATAAGTCAACCAACATTTATCAAACATATTCCCCCACAATAAGAGAGTTATCCATAATCACTCATATAAATGTAATTTATAACATAATGGATACAAGAATCAAGTTACACTCACTCTCACATGGAATTTATAAGTTACACATAATAAACAATAGGCTTGCCCTTAGTGTAGTACTCCACTAATATCAGAATGTTGAAACTTAAGATCAAATACGTATTTAATGGTTGTAATGTAGGCTAAGGGACAGGTAGGAACTATTTATGTCTAGTAATAGTGACTATCTTCCCTAAGCACTTTAAAACATCATACATTTTTGTTTAATTTACCTATAATAACCACTCTTTCCATCATCTACCTTCACATATATCTTTTTTTTTACCCTATCTCATTAAGATCATTCACATACATATAGTGGGAGTATGCTATGCACACCTCATTAAATTTTACCCTTTTTCGCACCTATTTTATGCTATGTACCCCTATGATAGCCACCCTCAACTTAAGTAATTTGCTTTAGTTAATGTCCACAATGTCCAAGGAGGACCAGGGCCAAAATAGGTTCATTGTAACATAAATGGGCTAAAAAGAGGAAGTTCGTTAGCATAAAATTCTCTAACTCTCAACCACAACACATCAATTTTTTTTTACACACCAATAACTATCACTTTGGGGCTTCAATTTCACCTTTCTCCTACTTGAGTTTCCAACTCCGCACTCAATTAATTTTACCCTAAAGAACTTAAGAGCTTTGGATCAAGTTAAGGTCAATCAAACAAGGGATTAGGATAACATCTGAGGTTACCAAAGAAAAAACTGAAGGCTCATTGGGGTTTAACTAGGATAATGCACAAGGGTAGGTAAAAAGAAGGTATAAAACTTGGCTATCAAAGAAAGGCCGATATCATCTTATAAACCCACACTCTTTATTTTGCTTTGCACACACATGAGGCAAGCTCTAGACATCACATACAATAAGGAATATACAAAAAACTTACACGCACATGGCACATGCTCAACTCAAGTGGGATTATCATAGACTCTTAACTAAATAACCACATGAATTCAAATTAAGCCAACAAGAGTCATAATCATGAGCCTAGGAGTATTAAAAGTAATCAGTCACACTATCAATATGCTCTTTAAAACCAAAACACTTGTATCATGAAGTCATATATGGCACCAACGAGAACATCCCATATTTATTCTTAACAAAAAATTTAAAATTACCCTAAAAATGGGAATTTTCCCACCCCACACTTAAAAATCTACATTGTCCCTAAAGTATACTTTAAAAGTAGAGATAGAAATACTCCCTTAGGCCTAGCTAGTAGCATATTTACACATCAAGGAGGTTCGAGAATCCCACACTTAGTCTTCGCCATGCTCCTTAGCCTAAGTTTTTTGGTATTCAGACTTCCTATCAACCTGTGACTCAACAAAAAAAAACTAGTGAAGTAAAAATGAAAAATTATTGGAAATAAAACCTTTCTTAACTTGGGTTACCTCCCAAGCAGTGCCTGATTAAGTTTCACGGCACGAACCAATCTCTGACTCATCCATATTCCTTCATTCTCTTCCTCATACTATTATGGCATCTTCTTATTCATTTTTAATCTCCTGAGTGAGAACTCTCAAGGTCAATAATTTTATCAACTTTAGACCTTTTAGTCTCATCAATTTGCATCAGGTCAGGCTGTGGTATTAGATTCTTGGGCTGCTCAATGAAGAAGTCCGAATAGATATTTTATGTAATAGACTCCACCACCCTACACTTATCCCCTTTAATCACTATAATCATACGCAAATCTTTATTGTGGGATAGTGTTCTGAGTGGTTTATACACTTTGAACACCACCTCTTCATCATCCAGCCTTATTGTGAGAGCGTCCTCTCTTACATCTATCAAAGCTCCTCTTATTACTAAGAATGGACATCCCAATATGACTAACACTCTTTTATCTACCTAAAAATCTAAAATAATTAAGTCATCAGGAATAATAAACTTACCAACCTTGATGAGAACATGCTCTATGATTTCTTTAGGATAGGATAGGGTATGGTATGCCAATTAGAGTATCATAATGCTCAGTCTCAGCTTCCCCAGGCCTAAGGTGTTAAACAAGGTGAGGGGCATCAAGTTGATACTTTTTCTCAAGTCACTAAGTGCATAGAACACCTCACTATGCCAATCTGAATTGGGAGAGTGAAACTCCCAAGGTTTTTGAGATTTTGGGGAATTTTCTATATCACCACAGAACTACACTCCTCAGTCAGTGCTACTGTCTTAACATCCTGCAACTTAACTTTATTAGTGACCATATCTTTTAAGTACTTAGCGTACTTGGGCATTCTCTACAAAACATTTAAAAGAGGATAGTTAATATGAATCTCTCTGAATGTGTCAAAGAACTTTTTGAAGCATGCATCCTTCTTTGCCTTCATATGCTTCCGTGGGAAATAAAGTGGTGGTCTTTCCTTCATCTGTTCAACAACTTTGGTTTTTGAGTACTCAAACTTTCTTAAATTTTTAGCAGCTTTGTCATCTACCTTCTTAGGAGCCTCTTCTATATTTACCTCCTTGGTTTTCTTTGGAGGTCCTTCATTAAGCTCTTTACCACTCCTTGAAGTGATTGCCATTACTTTAGGATTTTAAGTATCACTTGGGAAACCACCTTGAGGCGTGGTATTTGTGCCTTCGTAAACTGACCAATTTGCATCTCCAAGCTCTTTGTAGTTTCTTGATGGATCTTTATATTTGTTGCCAATTGTTCTTGAGTAGCCATAATTTGCTTCATCATCTCTTCCACATTGTAAGTATGAGTTGTGGCCTAGTTATTCTGAACTTATTGCTACTGAAACTGCTACTGTTTGACATTTCATTATTGATTTGGTGGCTGAGTATGTCACTTTAGATTTTAGAAATTCCCATAATTCGGCCTTTAAGCATTGCCAACAAACATCACGGACTCAAGATTTGCAGCACACATAGTCGCTGGATGCCAATTATTACCACAAACCTCACACCAACCTGCAGTCTATTGAATTACATTAACTGTGGCAGTAAGTTGTGTAACCCCAACTTTATTTTGCTTAGCTGATTTTGTAATGTAGAAATTTGGGATAGCAGTAAATTGATTCACCTCCAACACACCTGCTATTTTTTTATAGTATTTCTTGAGTCTGAATGCCACTCGGGATTTCCTTGTGCAATCCAGTTCAACAAAGTATAAAGCTTATTATATGTTAACTCCAAAGCTTTACCACCTGCATTTGAATCTAGAAAAATATTGGTATTATGGTCAATTGCATCAAGAAAAGTATGTGCTAATACCTCGTTGGATTGCTGATGATGTGGATAGTCCCGAAGAGGAGCTTTGAACCACTCCCAAGAATGATATAATTTTCATCTGGCTTTTGTTTGAAGAACACAATATTACTGCAAAGTCTTGCAGTCTTGCATGATGGAAATAATTGGATGAGGATTTTTTGGGCTAAGTCATCCTAGGTTTTGATTGAATTTTCTGGATCAATGTTCAACCACTTTTTTGCTTCCCCCAACAGTGAAAAGGGAATAGTTTTAGCCTTACATAATCAGTTGACACACCCATAGGGCTGAATGTGTCACTAATCTCCAAAAAATTTAAACATGGACTTGTGGATCTTTATATGAAAGCCCCATAAACTATCCACTGCTGATTAAAAACTACACCATGTTCTGTTTCAACTCAAAATTACCTCTAATAGCTGGTTTCTGAAAAGCGGAGGTCAAATTTGTCGAAGTGGGATTTCCACTTCTCTAACTGTCCTGTGGGTTGGTTAATCTTCAGCCATTAGAGCAGGATTGTCTCATTCCTCTTGAAATTGAGGGATACGGGGGAAAAGGATTACTTCTCTCTTTCGTTGATGGAAGCGTTGCTCGAGTTCGGGGTTTGGTTCAACCAATTCCCTATCCCTTGCCAGCTTACTATTATGCAAACCTGTTTCCTACAAAATCAATCCCAAGACCAAGAGTAAAGCACCAAAGAAATCTAAAATGTAAAACTAAAAAAAAAATAGTTGCCAATTTACAAGTACTCAGCAACAGCGCCAAAACCTTGAAACGCACACACAAGTGTATGTGGTCTACCAAGTAATATAGTGGACTTAAAGAAAGCCAAATATCGAGCTCTCAGAGACTTGTTCTAACAACTATTCAATTCTATTCCAATATTGATATCAATCTAGTGCAAGCATAACCAAAAGAGTTAAATATTTGTAAACTAAAGTAAAGTAAACAGTGTATAAAATAAAAGACTTGAGACAATCAACGGATAGACACCCAGGGTTTAAGCACTATGAGAAATCATACTATGTAATTGAACTTCATTCATTCGATTACTTATCTTTGTTGTTGATTCACGGGGTTGATATTATGATCATGGTCTCTCGATCCTCTAATCACCTATCTAACTTAGACCCACAACTACATCATTGAGTGGGGATGCAAGAACTAAGATAAAAACATTTATATTTTATCCTGCAGTAAACCAAGCAGGGTTTCTAGGTATATCTCTATCCTAGATGCTAATCCAAATTCCTTATTTCATAAAAGAATAAGAACCCTACTCTATTTATCCCCATATTCTATCTTCCTATTCCCTCTTTCGAGATTATAAGGTCGACAATATATGAATTCTAAGGTTAGATAATCCTTAAAATAGTTAAAACAAGGATAAAAAACAACCAATGATGATAAGAAATTCAAACAAACTTAATCCAAAATGAAAGTAATCATGTTCTTGACTTTAACCCCGAAAGGGGGGGGGGGCATTTAGCCACTAATAGACAAAATCGTAATCCAAATAATTGAATACACTATTAAATTGATAAAGAAACTAGAGTAAAGAGAAATAAACCCTAAAAAAGTGTTGAGAAGCCCCTCTCCAAGTCCAAAAATGTCTAAAAGTAATTACAAAGTGTTTAAAGTCGGGTATTTATAGTAGAGGCAACTTGTTCGTGTGGGAGATTAAAGGAGGCGTCGCGGGCCTTGGACCCAGACTACTTGAGGTGACACCTAAATTAACACACCACTATAAAGGGGGCTCTTTCTGCCTGACCCCCGAATTAAAGGGGGCTTCACCCCTATATCACCTGCTCTCACCGGAATTGCCATTTTGACGTTCAACTTTGTCTCAAGCCTTTCTCCTTTTATCCAAGCCTTGTAGTGTTGTTTCCACTTGTATTTGAGATTGTGTATCACCATATATCATAAAATATTAACTCATCAAGAATCCTAAATAACCAAAAACTATGAATTAGACATCAACACAACAAAACATCAAGAACAACAAGCTAGAAACTCAAGCTAAGAACTAGTTTCGCTCATTTTAATCTTTAACTTATTGTTCGACTCTTGGCTTGTTCCAATTAAACTTAGCACACTCTAAAAAAGTTTTTCTACTGATAAATACATATAAATACCATTATGAACTCATTTGACATATTAGAATTTATTGCGGTAAACTAGAACAACACCTAGCTCAAGCTAGTAAAACTAGTTTTCTCGTCTAGACTCTAAATGATCGATTTGAACCAAACTTGTTTCAAAACACCTTTAAACATTGTAATCAGATACTTAAACACTTATATGCTTATTTATCTCATCATTAACACATAAATCATATGAATTGTCCTCAAAACAAGGCTAAATAAGCTAGGATAACATACTAAAGTGCATAAAATACACCCCAAATCTCTACGCCTTATATCCGCATAGGTCTTTTGCGACTTTGGGCATCCTTAAGTCTATCCCAAATAACATTTACCTTTTACATTGCTTGATAGATAAATTTGGACTAAATGTATTTGCCTCACCGGACTCAAACTACCCAATAGGATATCTACACCTCCTACCATATAATGCTTCAAAAGGGGTCTTTCCAATACTAGAATGGTAACTATTATTGTAACCAAACTCTACCAAAGGTGGATGCTCAAAATAATTGGCTCCATAATCAATCACACAGGCTCGAAGCACATCCTCCAATGCTAAATAGTCCTCTATGCTTGTCCATCCATCTGCAGATGAAAAATGGTACTCAGACTAACCTTAGTCCCCAAACCCTTTTGAAAAGACTGTCAGAAGTGAGATTAAAACTGTGTACCACAATCAGAGATAATCGAAACATATATCCCATGCAGCTTCACAATCTCATAAAGATATAACCTCGCATAATCCTCATCTAAAAAGTATTCCATACTGGAAAAAAGTGAGTGAACTTTGTCATCCTATCCATGATGACCCAAATCGAATCAAACTGATTCTGAGACCAATGAAGAACGATAACAAAATCCATATTGATTACCTCCCGTTTCCATTCCGGCAATTCTATTTCTTGATAAAACCTATCAGGCCTCATGTACACAACTTTGACTTATTTGCACACTATGCATTTGGTCACAAAATCAGCCACATCTCTTTTGATACCATTCCACCAATACACTCCTTGAGATGATGATACATTTTTGTCGAACCAGGATGAACAACATAGCGCAATTCATGAGCCTCAGCCAAAACCCTTTGTCACGAATCATCGATGTCAGGAACACATGACCATGCTTGGTACCTCAAGGTACCATCACTACTGATCTCAAACATCATTACCTTCTCCCCACCAATATCACTCTTGATTATCATTAATATAGGATCTAGCATTTTCTTCTCCTTGATCTACGACCAAGAGATGACCAAACCACTTCCTGTACCATTATAGCACCACCCTCGGAGTCTAGAGTATGGACCCCAAAATTAGCCAAATAGTGAATATCCTTCACCAATTCCTGCTTCTCCTTTTCCACATGAGCTAAAATCCCCATGAACAACCTGCTAATAGCATCAACAACTATGTTAGCTTTACCTGGATGGTAGTAAAGACTCATATCATAGTCCTTGAGAAGCTCCAACTATATCTTTTGCCTGAGATTTAGTTCCTTCTGAGTGAACACATACTGTAGACTCTTGAGATCAGAAAATATGTCCACGTGTACTCTATATAAATAATGCTGCCGCTAAAATCTCCAAATCATGAGTAGGATAATTTTTCTCACTCAACTTCAACTGCCAGGAAGCATAGGCAATCACTGTCCTATGCCGTATCAAAACACAACCAAGACCTACCCGGGATGCATCACAATAAACCACAAACCCCTCATTACCTTCAGGCAATGTCAAAACCGTAGCTGAAGTTATTTTATCCTCCATCTTCTAAAAAATCCCGCCATAAGCATGCAACCAAGAAAACATTGCCTTTTTCTGAGTTAATTAGTTAATGAGGAAGCTATCATCAAGAAGCCTTCCATGAACTGCCTATAATACCCAACCAAACCCAAAAAGCTCTGAATATCGGTTGGAGTCGTGGGTCTAGGTCACCTTTTAACCACAACCACCTTTTGCGGATACACCATGATCCTCTTACTAGAAATAATACGACTAAGAAAGGTTACAACGTTTAACCAAAACTCACACTTGAAGAACTTGGCATATAACTACTGCTCTTTTAAGGTCTGCAACACCACACAGAGGTAATTAGCATGATCCACCTCACTCTTAGAATACATACCATAGAACCTATAAAGAGGGAATAATGAGGCCGACTGAGCTTCACTTTCTTGATATTAGCCACCATGTGCCCGGAAGTTATCTCCACACTGCTAATGCCTATTACCCGACTATTTCGAGTTAGCAGCACTAGCTATAGAGAAGGAACCAGTACTCTCCCACTTTTTCTTTGGCCACTCACCACCATCCTGACCCCCTTGCTATTGAGCACCACCTTGTTCAGATAACCTAAACTGCTTACCCTGCCTTTTACCAAACTCAATCTATTTCCTTTTTTCTTCTCCTACCTACTGCGTATGAATAATCAACCTAGAAATATCCATATCCTTAATCAGCAATGCAGTCTTACTTATAAGGATCAGTTCAGAAATGAACTTTCTCATCCTTACCTTTATACCAGACACCAATTTTGGAGCATACCTTAACAATTGATAAAACTTCATGGCATATTCCTTGACAGATATTTTCCCTTTCTTCAGATTGACAAATTCCTCCCTCTTTTCTTCCCTTAACTTCTGAGGAATAAAGCGGTCTATAAAAATATTAGAGAAAGTATCCCACAAAGATAACTCCTCAACATCACCTTTCATTCTATCCCACTTTACATACCATTGGTCTGCCACATCCTTAAGTTGGTAAGCAACAACATTCACCCCTTCCATATTCGTTGCCTATATCACTCTAAAATTTTTCTCTATTTTATCGAAGAAACCCAGAGGACCCCCTTTCTCCTTCACACAAGTAAAAGTAGAAGGATTTATCTTCAAAAACTATCCAACCCTTATGGCCTCCACAGATGAAACACCAAATTATCCCGCTCAACCTAAGTAGCAACCAACTGAGTAATAACATGAATCGATTAGAGAAATTCTGCATTAGTTACCTTACCCTAAAGAGGACTAGTAGTAACTAATGGAACTCCAGATATATCAGGGATGGGACCCCTAGATCGAGTATGGATCCCCTAAGTAGTACGTGTTCCATCAATATTGTCTCTAGTTGGGACAAAAGAGTTACCTTGCATCTCAAATCATCGTGGCATGATTTGAAAAGGAAAAAAACTAAAATTAGAAGGGCCTTAAACCTTGCAGCTTAAGAATAGAATACCAACAAAGTGAAACATTCCTAAATGCCTTATAGACTCTCTCTTATGAGTGTGGCGCACTACACACCACTAAAGAAGACTCTACTCGACATGGCTTTGTGGACTCTCAATGGACCATGAACCTAAAGCTCTAATACAAGCTTGACCCGACCTGACTAGGGACCTTTTCATAATGGGCATCTCAAGTCTAACCAGGATCGTATACCACCCCCGATACCTAACCTAACCATCCATCAGATACTCTGAGTTAAATAAATTCCAAACATATAACAAGATAACGTGTAATTGCACAAGTCCAAACTCTAGGATAGGTCTATGATCGAGATCAATGAAAATAAGCCCAACCATCCTAAACCCAACTGATAACGATAGCGAAACCAAAAACAATATCCAAAACCATAACAATAATCAAACTAAGTTCCATAATGTAACATAAAAGGACGAAACAATGAGAAATTTAGTCCAACGGTGTCAGCCCCAATGCCAATGCCAATACTAAGGCTGACACCACTACTGATACCACCTATTCCAACCTATAGTAGATCCATAAAAGCCTCTAACCAAAAGAAAACCAATATCCTACTAGGATATTGTAATGCCCTGATTTTCTGAACTGAAATGCTACACGGTGCTCATAACCCCGAAGGACCACAAGCTAACCCATGACTAATATCTGTACCTGTAAACTGCATAATATCTCATAAAATATGCGGAAACATAAACTGTAAGGCCATAAGGTTCAATACTAATACATATTTGAAAAATATGGTACAATAATACCAAAAAAGAATATAAATACTGAAGTCTGAACATCTAATCTGACATCTAGTCTGAAAGCCTCTAACTGAACTGAATAAGGAGTTGATGGGAAATGTCCCCAAATAACTCCAACTACTAAAATAAAGTGAAAACTGAAATATAAATGAAAACATCATGTCCTCAAAGGATGGGGACTCATGTCTAACTCTGACTGCTGATCCTGTAATCTACTGCTAATTTAAAGCTCATGCCTCTGAACCTATGGTGTAACATAAGAGAAAGCACCATAGCGCAAATACATCAGTACATCTGAATGTACTGAGTATACGAGTGAGGTAGGCTAAATGCAAAGGGTTATATGTATGGACTACTAACTGATATGAACGTGAGAGTACATACATGCATACATAATTGTAACTGAATTCGTGGAGATATGGACTATTGAGTCTGAATAATGACAACATGAGTGTACTGATAATAAGATTCTGAAAGATTGAGTTTACTGATATTGATATGTAAATCACTAATAAGTGATGGATTTGATACTGTATTACTGAATACTAAGAGACTGATATTGCATTACTGATAAATGAATGATTGTTTCTGACAGTTCAAATTATGAAAAACTAGTTTGATTGATTTTATCTAACAGTCCTGAAGCTGAGTACTGATAGCATGAGTTCTGATAACTATTGTGATTGATAGGATAAGTGACTATATCTCACAGTCCATAAATCTGAAGGAAACTATCTGAGTTCCATTTTATTTCTAAGTTGACTGTACCTGACAGCCTTGATATACTGGAATCTGAAGAGCTATCTGAGTTCTTTACTGAGATTGGGTAGCTATAGCTGACAGTCCTAAAATCTATAACTAAAATGATGGGAAGTAGTTATCTAACCGGCATGCCCCAAATATGCTATAATAGCTAAGCTAGGGTCGAATCTCTACCCTGACTAGAGGGGTGTCAATACCGCGCCACTGGTAAGGATAGCTGTGAGAACCCTATACTGGCAGGTACTTAAAGAGAATGGTGGAAACCCTAAACTGATGGGTTAAGCCACCTCATCAACCCTAATCTGACGGTTTAAAATGTCTAAACCTACACTGGCTATGCAGTTCTGAAACATAAGGATGGCTACTAAGAATCACACCCTGAAATAACGGGTGAGTTCCCATCCTTGGGTTCACTCGGTGGTAACTTCTACCCCCATCTGAAGGACACTGAGCTGAATAACTAAGCTGAACTGAATAATTGGACTGAACTGATTAGCAGAACTGATACTGATTAACTGGACTGATACTAGTGGTATTGTTTAGCAAAGCTAAACTAAGTTTACTGGATTCCAATGACTGACGGAATGTGCTGAGTTCTGAGGACTAGTTGAGAGTACTGAAGTTACTGAGATTAATTGTGAATACTGAGGTTGCTGAGGTTACTGAGCACTGAGATTAATAAGATTATTGGACTATTGAGATTACTGAGATTTCTGAGTTTTCCTCAGTCACATGACTGACTGAATTCTATAGATCATGGCTTGACTGAGTGTATCATGAAAACACGACATGTCTCTAGGTACACAACTATCTTTTTTGGGTACAAGTACCCCCAGAACTCGATGGAAGGAAACTAACAGAACTTGAATTTCTTGAGTACATGATCATCAATAAAAATCCATAATACATGAGTGGGGGATTTCATGAAGTACATGGTCATCATAATATCTATCATGAATAGGCATGCTTATAATCAAGTCATAAATCTTATATTCTAATATCATGGGCATTCTGACAATATATACTATTCTTAGCAATTGCATGGAAACTATTCAAGCGTAAGGGAATGGCAACATGTAATATTTAGTTCATATTATAATGATTTGTAGATATTATAATTCATGTATTTATTCAACATCTCAAACATGGTAGGGAAAGCATGGATATATTTTGTGTACATAATTTATATCTCCATTATCATACATGGTTTATACCACAACAATAACAACACATAATTTGCATGGAAATTCATATTGGAGTGTATGACTAACATGAACTTGTTATTTAGATATCATGAAATCATGTAAATATGAAGCTCTAACATACTAGGCATTTTATCGAACACCTTGCATGCATTCTTTAAGGCATAGGTGGATTTCATACTTGCATTCTATCAATCCATCTAAAGATCATGTTCTTCAACTAACAACATAAATTTCATGAGATATACAGTCACAATACTATTATATAGCAAAACAAACAAGCATCAACATGGGTATGATCATATCACCATATTCAACCAAGCGTTTGCATTTTAAAGATTGATTCTTGAACTCCACGGATGAAAGGAATCCGTAGATGAACACTACGCATACCTTGGAAGGTAGGTTCTTGATGATTGAAAGAGGAATTTCCTTGAAATTGGATCTTCAAGCTTAATTATGCAACCCTAGTTGTTTTTCTCTTTTAGTGCTCTTGGATGATGAGCTTTGAGATGTTAATAGGGTTGTAATGTGTTTAGAAGCTATATATTTGGTAGGGTTAAGTTTAAGGACGTGTAAGGAGTGTTAAAAGATTTAATTACCCTTAAAATAACTCAAAACGGAGTGTTTTTGGCATTGGAACTGACTTAGGCAGCGACTAACCAATTGCTAAAGTTTCGTTGGGCGGCGCCTAACCAATCGCCTATCCTTACTGTCTCTCACGAAAATAGGCATAACTTTTTGATCGGGTAATGGATTAAGGTGAAATTGGTATCGTTGGAAAGATAATTCAATTATCTACAATTTGGTTGTCTAAATCAGCTAAAATACCATATTAACATTGAGTTATACTCATTCAAAGATGACCCTTCCAAAATCAAATACTAAAACTTGATGGATTTAATAACTCTTAGCTTGTATTACCTTAAGTGACTCATATGAACATACTTAATGTATCATAAGCTATCTTATCACTAGGATACTCATTGTAATTCATGCACTAAAATGCTACTCACAGGATAGAAGGTTTCATACATAGAAAAAATGGTTCGTCTCCTAGATTAGAAACATACGGGGTATTACAATATCTCCCCCTTGGGAACATTCGTTCTCGAATCGAAATTAACTGAAGCAAGAGAGATGATAAGATGAAGTACGTACAAGACATACACTACTGAAATATAGGTTCATGACTGGCATGACTAAAAGCTGAGCACAACATACTGAACATGCATATCTGATGCATGGGAAGCTGATTCATGAATATAAGACTGAGGATTCTAATAAAGTAAGTTTTCTCAAAATGGGAATGCATATCTGATGCACAAATGAAAGGCTGAATCCATGCATATCTGATCCATGATTATATGACTAACATAATAGATGAATGGATGATTGAAAGTACTAATGAGCTAATAACACATATCTGATGTGTGAATTCATGACTAAACTTACTCATGAGCATGCAATGGTAAAGGCATCAAGTTTGAACTGATAACTGAGCATCGAACTGAATACCAAGTTTGGCACTGAAATATGAACATGAGAACGAGTAAGTTTAAGGAAAACTGTTACCTTAAACTGATAATATCAATAAATTTGAGATTAATTTCTCCATATGCATGATCGGAAATATGAGAACATAACTAAGTCTGGGATATGGTAGATATACTGAATATCATGATCGGAATTGAATCTTGAAAATATGGCATACGACTGAAGTTAGAGTTTGAGGGTTAACTTATGAGTACCCCTTCTTCAAACTGGATTCATCAAAAGAAAATAGAGCAGCATGTTTATGTCATGCAATTTTAGGGGTATGATGTATCTCCCCCTTGGGAGACTATGTCCCTCAAAGAATACTAACTTGGATGAGCTACTGAGGGAAATTGAGGCAATGCTCAAAACACCTAGGAACTGAGTCATGACTGAATAACTAGGATCTGAAACTGAGACATAATACATGAACTGAGCTGAACACGAGTGCATAAATACACTAACTTATCTGATTAACTGAATAACTGATAGTTGAATACTGGATTTGCAAAGCTAAACTGTACTTAGTCTGAATAGCTGGGCTGAGATTTTTGAGTTTTATGCATAGGAGATAAGGACTAGCTGAGTAGAATGAGGTATCTGAGCATGGATTTATGAAGTCTGTATTATTTTTTGAATACGAGACCAAGTGTACGACATGGCTCTGAGGTATTCTATAAACTGGGGTACTGAAACACTGATAACTGAGCACTGACAACCTGAATGCTATAGTCAAGCATGTTTGGAACTGAACTGAGTTTCAAATCTGGTCACTGAACTAAAGATGACATTATAACTAAGCCTATAGCTAGTACAAAAGTACTGAATTCAAGGATTGAACACTGATCACTGAGTGCTGGATACTGAAACTATAATTGAGTTGGAAATTGAGTTTTTAATGGCTACATGCTGGGGACTGACATAAGTCAAGAATCTAAATGTACACTTACACTTTGTACTTTCCCAAATTCTAAATACGATCCCTTTCTAGACGTTTACTTGCATATTTATCATGACATTCAAGCCTATCTTCACAACTACACCCTCACGCAAAGTAAGCATGCAACAATCTTCTCTTATCTAAACAACTGCTCATTACTACACTGTTCCATAAGGATAGCTAACTGGAGGAGTAAATCAGGAGGACCTAAAACATAAATAGATACTGAGGATATACATGACATAGTCTAAATGTATCTGATCTGTAGGGGCATAGCATGAGTCATGGAAGCTAAGTATAATGGAAAGCATGATATACGTACATTATTCATGAGCTGCATGAACTGATTCTAGATTTTTCTGTACTCGTGGGATATGATTCGAATACTGAGGGAGTTAGAATTGAACCCCTTATACTAGGAATTAAAGGCGCACATAATCCCTTGGAAAGTGTGTGAAAGTAGATTGTTCTCATGGAACATGACTCGTACTGTGGAGTAAAAGGGACTCCTTATGCTGGAAATTAAATTCATACATGATTATAGTTCGTGACCATAGAGTTGGTATGCAATGCCTGAGTTGGTTTCGTGATAGCTGAAGTGAAAAACTCTGCACTGAGATGAGAATGGTTATGGAATTGTCTTCTCTTACTGCTTTCTATACATACTGGCTCTACTACTGAAATTTGAGGGCCTGGATTAGGTACCTGATCTACCATCACATACCTGCATTATGTTCAACACTTGTCTGTCTTACTAAACACATCATCTAATTCCATTTCATCATATACTGCTAATATCACATTCACATCATGCTTAATTTTGAGTCAATAAGCTTAAGTGTTTAGCTCGTACTGTTCAAGCCTACTGATCTAATCCCCATGAATACATAATATGATCAAATAGAATAATACTATCCCAACTCTACTACTGCTAAACTTTTGGGTTCAAGAATGAGTTCTCATAATCATGAATAAAATCTGTACGATATTGGAACAATAATGAACTGATAGGATACTATTTGAGTCTATTGCTAATCTCATAACTAACCGTAGGTACTGTCTGGGAAAGCCCTATCTTTAGGACTTTGAAATTCACTATTTCTATTACCTTGAAAGTAAGGTAAAGTGAACATGAGGGGTGCATTATATGAATCTACATGGTTTCCTTAAAGAAACTTACTATAGCACGATCTTGAGACATGAAAGAAGGGAAACTGTTGCTAAAAAATCTCATAGCCTCTTGCAGATAAGTGTGGTGCACAACACTCCCATGTACTAGACTCTACTTGATGCAGCTTTCAGACTTCCCAGGACACTGTTGAACCTAAGGCTTTGATACTAAGTTTGTAACGACCTAATTTTCTAAATCAAAAAGCTACACGGTGCTCATGACCCTGAAGGACCACAAGCTAACCTATGACTAATATCTGTACCTGTAAACTACATAAAATCTCATAAAATATCTAGAAACAAGAACTGTAAGGCCATAAGGTTCAGTACTAATACATATTTGAAAAATATGGTATAATGATACCAAAAAGGAACATAAATACTAAAGTCTGAACATCTAATCTGACATTTAGTCCGAAAGCCTCTAACTGAACTGAATAAGGAGTTGATGGGACATGTCCCCAACTAACTCCAACTACTAAAATAAAGTGAAAATTGAAATAGAAATGAAATCATCATGTCCTTGAAGGATGAGGACTCACGTCTAACTCTGACTACTGATCCTGGAATCTACTACTGATTTGGAGCTCATGCCTCTGAACCTATGGTGTAACATAAGAGAAAGCACCATAGCGCAAATACATCAGTACATCTGAATGTACTGAGTATTCAAGTGAGGTAGGCTAATGCAAAGTTTTATATGCATGGACAATACTGACTGATATGAACGTGAGAATACATATATGCATATGTAACTGTAACTAAACTCGTGGAGATATGGACTATTGAGTTTGAATACTGACAACATGAGTGTACTGATAATGAGATTTTGAAAGACTGAGTTTACTGATATTGATAGGTAAATCACTAATAAGTGATGGATCTGATACTGTATTACTGAATACTAAGAGACTGATATTGCATTACAGATAAATAAATGATTGTTTCTGACAGTTCAAATTATGAAGAACTTGTCTGATTGACTGTATCTGACAGTTTTGAAGTTGAGTACTGATAGCATAAGTTCTGATAACTGTTGTGATTGATAGCATAAGTGACTATATCTCACAGTTCATAAATCTGAAGGAAACTATCTGAGTTCCATTGTATTTCTAAGTTGACTGTACCTGACAGCCTTGATATACTGAAATCTGAAGAGCTATCTGAGTTCTTTACTAAGACTGGGTAGCTATAGCTGACAGTCCTGAAATCTATAACTGAAATTATGGGAAGTAGTAATCTAACCGACATTCCCCAAATACGCTATAATAGCTAAGCTGGGATCTAATCTCTGCCCTGACTGGAGGGGTGTCAATACCACACCACTGGTAAGAATAGCTATAATAACCCTATACTGGCAGGTACTTAATGAGAACGGTGGGAACCCTAATCTGACGGATTAAGCCACCTCATCAACCCTAATCTAACGAGTTAAGATGTCTCAACCTACGCTGGCTACATAGTTTTGGAACATAAAGATGACTACTAAGAATCACACCCTGAACTGACGGGTAAGTTCCCATTCTTGGGTTCACTCGGTGCTAACTTCTACTCCCATCTGAAGGACACTGAACTGAATAACTAAGCTAAACTGAATAACTGAACTAAACTAATTAGCTGAAATAATACTGATTAACTGGACTGATACTAGTGGTATTGTTTAGCAGAGCTAAACTAAGTTCACTGGATTCCAATGACTGACGGAATGTACTGAGTTCTAAGGACTGGTTGAGAGTACTAAAGTTACTGAGATTGATTGTGAATACTGAGGTTTCTGAGGTTACTGAGCACTGAGATTACTGAGATTACTGGACTACTGAGATTACTGAGATTTCTGAGTTTTCCTGAGTCACATGACTAACTGAATTCTATAGATCATGGCTTGACTGAGAGTATTGTGAAAACATGACATGGCTCTAGGAACACAACTATATTTTTTGGGTACAAGTACCCCTAAGACTCGATGGAAGGAAACTGACACAACTTGAATTTCTTGAGTACACGACCATCAATAAAAATCCATAATACATGAGTGGGGGATTTTATGAAGTACATGGTCATCATAATATCTATCATGAATAGGCATGCTTATAATCAAGTCATAAATCTCATATTCTAATATCATGGGCATTCTGACAACATATACTATTCTTAGCAATCGCATGGAAACCATTCAAGCATAAGGGAACGACAATATGTAACGTTTAGTTCATATTATAATGATTTGGGGATATTATACTTCATGTATTTATTCAACATCTCAAACATGGTAGGGAAAGCATGGATATATTTTGTGTACATAATTTATATCTCTATTATCATACATGGTTTATACCACAACAATAACAACACATAATTTGCATGGAAATTCATATTAGAGTGTATGACTAACATGAACTTGTTATTTAGATATAATGAAATCAGGTAAATATGAAGTTCTAACATACTAGGCATTTTATCGAACACCTTGCATGCATTCTTTAAGGCATAGGTGGATTTCATACTTGCATTCTATCAATCCATCTAAAGATCATGTTTTTCAACTAACAACATAACTTTCATGAGATATACAGTCACAATACTATTATATAGAAAAACAAACAAGCATCAACATGGGTATGATCATATCACCACAATCAACCAAGCTTTTGTATTTTTTAAAGATTGATTCTTGAACTCCACGGATGAAAGGAATCCGTGGATGAACACTACGCATACCTTGGAAGGGAGGTTCTTGATGATTGACAGAGGAATTTCCTTGAAACTAGATCTTCAAGCTTAATTATGCAACCATAGTTGTTTTTCTCTTTTAGTGCTTTGGGATGATGAGCTTTGAGATGTTAATAGGGTTGTAATGTGTTTAGAAGCTATATATTTGGTAAGGTTAAGTTTAGGGACGCGTAAGGAGTGTTAAAAGACTTAATTAATCTCAAAATAACTCAAAACGGAGTGTTTTTAGCATTGGAACTGACTTAGGTGGCACCTAACCAATCGCCTAAGTTTGGTTGGGCGGCGCCTAACCAATCGCCTATCCTTGCTGTCTCTCACAAAAATGGGCATAACTTTTTGCTCGGATATTGGATTAAGGTGAAATTGATATCGTTGGAAATATAATACAATTATCTACAATTTGGTGGGTCTAAATCAGCTAAAATACCACATTAAAATTGAGTTATACTCATTCAAAGATGACCCTTTCAAAATCAAACACTAAAACTTGACGGATTCAAAAACTCTTAGCTTGTATTACCTTAAGTGACTCATATGAACATGCTTAATGTATCATAAGCTATCTTATCGCTAGGATACTCATTTTAAGTGATGCACTAAAATGATACTCATAGGATAGGAGGTTTCATACGTAGAAAAAATGGTTCGTCTCCTAGCTTAGAAACATAGGGGGTATTACAGATATTCCCCAACCATAGCTAAAACTAGTATCCATAAATAAACCAAAGTATGTAAAAATATCTATGAATATTAAATGGAGCCTTAAAGAATATGGAATCTCACCACATCAATCTAGTAGCTGATCCCAAATATGAGCACTAAGCAAAAGGAGTTCAATATGGCCAGTTCCTACATCACATGGGGATATAGTGGACCGAGGATGGGTTAGTGAGTAAACACTAGCAAGTACTCAGGATAAGGATAAAATAATGTCATCTAGTAAAACCAAGTAAACCAACCATATGTAGACAAACCATACATATATATGTATATATAACTATATTAGGAAAGTGAATCGGGTTTAGCATACCTTCAACACTATTAACCTAGGTATGTGTAATATAACCGTACTAGAAAAACCCATGGGATATATGGGGCCAGTGTAACCCCCTGAATGGGCCTCGATATATGTAGCCGCATGAACATGAGATACCATAAGAGTAGGGGATTCTCTAGTACCCTTCAATTTCAATGATACATATGTATAGTGAACTTAGAGGATTCCCATGTACCTTATAGTATTATATATGGTCACTATGACCAGTTTCTTATGTTGGTAAACATAAGTTTCTAGTGTCCATCTATTAGACTTATACCTTCACGGTTAGCTATCCCATCCTTCCATTATTTCCCAACTAAAACCATTTCCAACCAACCAAACCATTATTCCCTTATTATTAACAAAGGCTATAAAAGAAGTGGTATTGTTTATAGCTTGCAAGAAATATCCTTAGCCAACCTTTTTATGCAAATGGATTCCCATGTACCCGTAGATTACATTATAAAGTTAGCTTGGGGGAGTCTCATGTACCTCAAAAGTGTTCAATTATTATGTTTGCTTTAGGAAATCCCATATACCTCATAAGTTGTTCATTAATATATTTTCTTGGGGGATTACCTTGTACACCTCAAGGAAATTAGCCATAACCATGACAACCAAACCATACCATTTATACATCCCAAATCATTTAAACCATTTAGGATTTCATTACCAAACCATACAATGTAATAGTTCCATTAAAAGTCCATTAGTATAGTAAAAGCATTATCATAAGCATTTTATCAAACATGTTGGGGCATAGTGTTTCCAAAACCAAAATTCAATTACCAATTAACCACTCCTATGCAACCAATTATCCAAACCACCATTAAAGAACATAAAACATAATTAAAACATGGGATAATCATAACCAGACATTTAATAAGAAAACCCTAACATATATTTCAAAACCCCAACATCATACAATAATCATGCCATGAAAACATTGTGTAAATCGTGCCTTTAGTTGGAACTAACAATGAGGATATAGTATCTTGCCTTAGATTATGAAGATAATGGAGAGAAATCACTTGTATAAGCCCCAAATTGATCACCTTAGTGAAACCCTAGGCTTTCTTTACCCAAGATCTTTAGAGAGAATTAGAGAGTGTTTAAGAGAGTTTGAGTGATTGTGAATAGGTTAACGAAGCCTCAAAAGGAGTTATAAGTTGTGGGGCCTAAATAGGTTAAGTGGAGAAATGTCCAGAATACCCCAGCTTAAACTTCACAAAATTCCTGTCAATAGGTACGACTACCCCATACCAATCACACCCTCCAATACAAGTGGTACCCGCCACTCGTACCCTAGGATTCCCCCTTTGGACCCAACACTATCCAACATATGACTTACTTAAACCAAGTTGTGCCTAACCATAAGACTAGTACCCTTAAACCATATCTCTAATAGAATAGAATCAAAGGAATAATGTCCACTATACGAGTCCATGGTATGACTCATACTCTAGCTTACTTATTATAGTAAGCCACTCATACTCAGATCAAATATAAATTACTAAGTCTCAGATTAAACAAAGGAAAAACCAAAACCAAATGACTCACATCTGCCAATACAACTATACCCATTTCAAAAACTATATCTAACCAACCAACCAGCACTGGTCAGTGTATGACCAAGACTTACCAATCGTACCCTAATATATGACTTGTACCCCTTAGTAGTACCTTGATCGAAAACCAAAAATATAGGAAATTTTCTAAGGTTCCAATACCTAGGGTGTTTCATTCCCATTCTCAAGCAAAAGTGGGAGCGGATCACCATAGACTTCGTTAATAGATTACCTTATACCTCCCATAGTTTAGATGATATTTGGGTTATTATAGATTGGTTGAAAAAATTGCCACATTTATTCCTATTCTGATTTTCTTCAATACTGAGAGGTTAGCCCCCCATATCTATGTTCGTGAGATAGTTTGCCTACATGGAGTACCTATATTTATTATCTCAGATCGAGTTTTAATAATCACTTATAGATTCTAAAGATCTTTTCAGGAGGATTTAGGTACTCAAGTGGATATTACCATAGATTTTCACCCTCATACTGATGGAAAACTAGAGTAGACTATTTAGTTTTTCAATGATACGATTCAAGCTTGTGTTATGGATTTTAGAGGTCAGTGAGAGCAACACATTACTTTGGTAAATTTTGCATATAATAATAGCTACTATTCGAGTATTGAGATATCACCAATTGAGGCATTATATGGTAGACATTGTCCATCTCCAATGTATGGTTTAAGACCTCAGAGATTAGACCCTATGGTACTGACTTTCTTTAGGAGTCGTTGGATAAAATTAGGGTGTCGAGGGAAGCTTAGAGTATGTAAATGATATGCAGATTACGGACTTTGTGCCTTGAGATTTGGACTTGGAGAATAGGTATTCCTCTGAGTATCGCCCATTAAAGGTGTGATGAGGTTCGGAAGGAAAGAAAACTCTACCTCAGATATATTGGACCTCTTGAGATCCTTCAGGCAGTTGGAGATATAGATTATGAGTTAGCCTTACCCCCATATTTTAATACTTTCCATTTAAGTTTCCATGTTTCTATATTGTGGTTAACCATTCTCGATGAGTGTTAAGTGATTTGATAAGACTCGATTAAGTTGTATAAGAGACTGAACCTCGTGGAGGAGTCAATGATCATATTATCTAGGGATATAGGTGTAATACCCCATAAGTTTTCCTCTTCTTTAAAGCCTTCGAAGTGAGTCAAAAGAAGCCTTTATAATACACCATAGATTTCTAAGCTAGAATATGAACCGTTGTTCTTACATGTGAAACCTCCAATCCTGTAATTCATATTTGAGCACATGACTTACAATGAGTATCCTAGTAACAAAAGAGCTTATTATGTTTTAAGTATGTTCATATGAGTGACTTAAGGTAATGCAAGCTAAGAGTTTTTGAATCCATCAAGTTATAGTGTTTGATTTCGCAAGGGTCATCTTTGTACGAGCATGACTTTACGTATATATAGTATTTTTGCATATTTAGACCCATTAAATTGTAGAGAATCGAATTATATTTCCAACGATACCAATTTTATGAAAATCCAACATCGGAGAAAGAAGTTATGGCTTTGCAAATTGGAGTGCATCACCTAACAAATTACCTAAGGCTACTGTAATGGTTATGCCATAAGTTGTGCAACGCACAACCTAACTTATGCCATAAGTTGTGCGACGCACAACCTAGGTTAGGCGATGGGTTGTGCGCCACATACCTTATGGCCTAAGTAACGTAAACACTCCATTTTTTGAGTTATTTTGAGGGAAACTAAGTCTTTTAACATTCCTTACACATCCTTAAACTTAACCTTACGAAATTAATAGTTTCTAATCACATCATAACCCTATTATCATCTTAAGTTCATCATCCAAGAGCATTATAGAAGAAAAACAACTAGGGTTACACAATCAATATTGAAGGTCCAATCTTTCGATAATTTCATCACCATTAAGGTATGTGGGGTTTGAACAAGAATACTCCCTTTGTTCTTGTGCCCAAAGTTTTGATTTTTATAAAGGATTTCCTATTTTCAAGTTGAATTTATGCCTAATATGCTATATTTCAAGTTTATGAGATTCTGGAATGTTTAAATCTTGAATTGTATGATATTTTACCTATTTTACGATTTAAATTGAGAAGTAATATTATGAATTGTATATTCCTTCAATGATTGGTGTTTTTGAATACTCTTAAGGTTGAAGTCAAGATTTACTCTCTATTTTGAAATGAGATTTCTTGAGTATGTAAATATGCCTTAATGTCCATTAATGAATTTTTATATGTTCCAAATTATTTCAAAAATTGTATTGATATCCCCATGATACTAAAGTTTTAAATCTTGATGATGATTATCTACCAAAGTTTTCAAGAAAAGAGTTGTTTTTTATCCTAACTTACATAAAATTTTAAATCTTGATGATGATTATAATTTAGTTGTAAGTAATAGCACACGTATCATAATCAGATAGGTTGCAGCTTCTCGCCAGCAGAGGACGAGCCCTTTTGATTCAAGGGCTCAAGTCAGTCAGAGTTTGCATAGTATTGTATTTTCTTCATTCAGTCATATTGAGTTAGGATAGTTGGGAGTCATGACCCGACTATCTATAGTCAATACTAGTAGAGGCTTCATAGACAGTCAGTAGAAGTTGATTTATTCAATTTTAGTTTT
Source organism: Capsicum annuum (assembly GCF_002878395.1). Lineage (NCBI taxonomy): Eukaryota > Viridiplantae > Streptophyta > Magnoliopsida > Solanales > Solanaceae > Capsicum > Capsicum annuum. The sequence continues at coordinate 90,493,500 of NC_061114.1, read as the reverse complement.
GCTTATAAAAGTAGAGTTGTAATCTTTTAAGTTCCGTTTTGTATTGATCAAATTCAGAAGGAGTTGTCTTTCGCTGATGTTCTACAGTTTTATGTATTTTATTTAGTTGCTTATGAGTTATGCCAGTAGAAGAGTTAGCTTGGGGTCACTTATGACCCTAAGCACTGTGTGACATCTTAGGACCCATTTTTAGGGCATTACAAACTTGGTATCAGAGCACAAAGTTCAAGAGTCCTAGGGTATCTGTGAATCCTTTTCTAGTAGAGTCTTGCAGAACGGTATGGAGACGTCTGTACTTTTCTTCATGAGGCTACAAGGCATTTAAGAAATATCTCCATTCTTTCAAGTCTCATATCATGCTACAGAAAGGTTTTCTAAGAAACTTATATAGATTTTTATCTTACTTTATTCAGGTCATCTCTGCCTTGTTTTCAAGATATCAGAAATAGTAAAGCTTAAATCCTTACTAATAGTTATTTCTCAGACAGTCTCCACAAATAGTTATGGGATTGTAAGCAAGCTAGAAAGTATCCCATCAGTTCTTTTGAGTTCCCAAGGTTGGAGTACTTTATTCATGTTCATAAAAGTCGTGCACTAAGCCCAAGTCAGATGTACTTTTAGATTCATCCTCACAATCTATAATCTAAATCTATACTTCCCTATCCTTATATTATTCTTGATATAATATGATTAGCAAGTTCCAGTTCCTCTCCTGATAATGCTCTCAGACTTTCTAGCAAGAATTTTTAAAAGTTTCACAAAGTGGCTTGAGAGGAGCCTTCTAGAGTGTTATAAGCCCCTTATGTTTAAAGTTACATTCTCATTCTTATGAGTCGTACGGTTAAGTTAGAGTAACATGTTTATTCTTAGATCATTAAACAGTATGTATCAAGTTTCTATCTCTTGTAATCTTGTTATCATTGTGTTGTTGACATTTAAAGTCTAGTGAAGCCGTGTGGGGCTCTTTCGATTCACTAGCATAGTTGCTTTGTTATTCACCTCATTTTCTTATTTAAAACATAAAAATCAAAATCTAGTAAAGCCGTGTAAGGCGTATTTCAATTCACTAGCAACTTGTTGTCCATCTTGTTGTCCTTGTGTTGGTTGGAACTGGGGGTTTAGAGGCGTAGTGACCATAAAAGTATTAAGGGAGCTTTATTAAGTATATGTACAACTGAATCTTTCTGCATAAGATTGAGTTAGTAATGAAGTGATATGTCCTTGTGTGTTAGTTAAGTGAAAGGTAGAGAAGGACTTATTAGTTAAGGTGAATTGTTATTTTCTTGAAGTTTGAAAAGAGTGGTTGATGATGTTTGTTATGCAAGGAACATATAAGTTATTGATGAAGGTACTTGGTGGTTGAGTTTTGTTAATTTAGATGTCCCAGAGATTTGCAAGGAGGAGTTTAGTTGAAACTTATAGAGCTATGAACTAAGCTTAGCTGTACAAAAAGGGTGGATAGTAATGATGTGTAGAAGGACGATATGTTAATGGATCATAATAAAATAGACCCTAGGGTTATGATTGATCATTATTGCTATGAGGTTTCAGTAGACCAGTATTTTTAAATGTTTGGCAAGTAAGAATAGTTGTCAAGATTATGGTTAATCATAGCTAGAATGAGATACTAAGTTCAAATAGTAGATGATGAGCAATGTGGATATAATGATTGATGTGTTGTGAATGTTAGTCGTATGGGAGTGTGATCTAGTAGGCTTGAACAGTGTATGCCAGAGCTTAAGTTTATTTGATTCGTAATCAAGCATGATGTTGTAAGTATGATGTAGAAGTATGCCCAAGGTGCTATAAAGATGTATTATTTTTAAGGATTATTGTATATTGTGTGGTTAGTAGTACCACTGAGTTGCTAAGTGGAGAAAGACTGGTTAGATAACGTAAGATGCTCTTGATAGCTAAGTTAAGGAGTTATGATTGAAGATGTTGAGCCTATTAAGAATGATTTTGATTCTCATAGTTTAGAAATATAAGTTTACAAACATGATATTGGTAGGCTTTGATAGAAATAACATGGTCCATCAAAGGTTTGGAGGCCTCCGTGTTAAGCATTAGAATTTAAGTTTGAATTTTTGATGATTGAGCTAATAGAAATAAAAGTTGAAGTACTAGATGGTGTGCACTCCGACTATGGGGATGCTTTTATGGATTCGAAGTTAGTAAGTGTTCAAGTATTATATGATGACTATTAGAACTATCAAAAGGTAGGGTGTAACTCAGAGGATAGTATTAGAAGTTGGTGTTATGCCTTAGGTATAGTTATTCGGGTTAAGTTCTATTATTTATGTGCATTGTTATATCCTAGACTCTAGAGTAAAGTGATTGTAGTTAGACTAGATTTTATATAGTGGTTCATAGCCTTAGAGTGATGGTTTAAATTCAAGGGGGAGATGATAGAACGATTAACCAAGTCAAGTTTTCAAATTCTAGTAGATGTACCAGTAAGTTGTAGAATAGCTGTGAGAAAGATTAATGCTTGATCGAATATTATTTCAGTATTTTCAGTTGTCCCAATACCTACTCATACCTTATATTCCAGTTCCATGATCTTAATTCATGTTCATGCACATGATAGAGGATTATGTACTCTCCTAGTTCCTAAGATGAGGAGTTCTAGTTCTTTTAGTAGTTGGAATCACATTCCATAAGTTATGAACTCCAAATTTAGGTCATGCAGCTCATGACTCAAGTAATACTTTTAATGATCAATGAAATTCATATTTATATCATGCATATCCTTGATTTGGCTTCTTTGATAAGTTTTTGATGTTAAATATTCTATTTCTCAAGCCTCAGTTGAGTGTCAAGTTATAAACAGTATCACTTCATGTTTCAGATCCTTACGTTCAAACCTTTCGGTGACCTTTTCCTTAGGTCGAGATAGTGATGATACAAAATTGTCTAGATGGGAGAGATTAAACATTTCTTATTGATGAAATATAGTTGTATGGTTATTTTAGCTAGGGCAGTAAATGTAAAGTAAGATTGAGGCCAAGTCTTTGATACATGTCATGGTTAGTTAAAATTTTATGTGTTATATTTGGGAGAAATTGTGTGCTTATTTTATGTAAGTCTATGAGTTTGAAAGAATTTTGAGGTGAAGTTTCATATATGGCTTGGTTAGTTGAGAATATTTTTTTGTGTATCATCCTAAAAAACAAATAAAAAAATTTGAATAGTGCAGGGAAGTTAATATGGATAAAGGTATTAGACAATATGAGAAAGATGCTTTATAAGTGTTTGTTTAGAAGTGCTTATGTGGGTATGAAGATAGTATTGAATGTTATATTTGTATACATGTGGATGGGCACATTGTGTTGGTGAATGTTTAGTATGAGGTTGAATGTAGTTGTTGGAGTGATGATGAGAATTTTCTCATGAGATAAGAAATTGTGAAATGTAGGGTGTGTTGAATTTATGGTTCAGACTAGTAGTATAGTGTTATGTGGTGCATCCTATGGTTTTGGGTTAGGCTTGAAGGTGGTAAGGGGAGTTAGTTCAGTCTATACATGAGTACATGGGATATCAACGACCATGTGAGAATTAGAAGATGAATCAACGAGTATGGTCTTTAAGGAAAGGGAATAGTTGAGAGAATATTTTAGAAGTGTGTCTAAGTTTTTAAGTAAGGTGTTGCATGGCCTAAAGTACAGAAATTCTATCCCAATCTATGATTCAAAGGTCTATAATTCCAAGCTATTGAATTGTGACAATATTGTAATCCCTGATTCAGACGTTTTGTTTAGATCTTGCCCAAATTTCTTTGCTCCTTCATGTCGTTAGAACTCCCTAGAAGAGTGTTGAAGAAATCCTCCACTTAAGTATTATGATCTAGTATGAGTTAGTTTGGATAGACAGTAGTCCAGTTTAGCAATTAGACAGATAGATTTTACAGTTTTCTATTTTTTGAACCAGTCTGGTCTTACTACCTAAAGTTTCATAAGTACGATCATTCCAAGAGATAATCGTACACACCTAAGTAATTTTTGAATTCAGCTCAGCATATGAATCAGGCATCAGTTTTAGGATTCAGATATCTAGTCATGATTTAGTTCGTAAGTATTCACAGAACGATCTTTATTTTCCAAGTGTTTCAGCTTAGATAATGTGATACCCATTGTGTAATCTTAGACTCGTTTTCTAATGATTTATGCCTGTATAAACTATCACTTCGCAGTCTATAAATACGATCACACCATGAGCACATTAAGCGAATTATAAACTCTTAGCATGAGTCAACTCTTTATAATAAGTAAAGCCAAGTTAGCTCAGGCCCAGTCGAAGATAACAGCCCTCCTTCATTCAGCTCCCATCTAATCAAAGATTCAGCTATGTAGCTATTCTTGTCATGAGTATATGCATTCATCGAAGTACTCCAAAGTTGAGGATGTTATAGAGTCAGTTTAGCAATTTGTATTAGCTGTGCATACTTAGTTTTCTCCATACTCTTACCCTAACAAACGGCATTTGAGGACGAATATTCCCAAGGGGGAGATATTGTAATACACCATAAGTTTTACTCATCGTTAAAGCCTTCAAAGCGAGTCAAAAGAAGCCTTTATAATAACCCGTACATTTCTAAGCTAGAAAATGAACCGTTGTTCCTACATGTGAAACCTCCAATCCTGTAATTCATATTAGAGCACATGACTTACCATGAGTATCCTAGTAAGTAGAGAGCTTATGATGTGTTAAGCGTGTTCATGTGAGTCACTTAAGGTAATGCAAGCTAAGAGTTTTTGAATCCATCAAGTTATAATGTTTGATTTTTCTAGGGACATCTTTTAATAAGCATAATTTCACGTATATATGGTGTTTTTGCATATTTAGACCCACCAAATTGTAGAGAATCTAATTAGCTTTCCAACAATACCAATTTTACCAAAATCCAACACCCGAGCAAGAAGTTATGGATTTGGAAAATGGAGTGCGTCGCCTAACAAATCGTCTAAGGCTACTGGAATGGTTATGCCATAAGTTGTGCGACATACAACCTAACTTATGCCATAATTTTTTGCGACGCACAACCTAAATTATGCCATAAGTTGTGTGACACACAACCTAGGTTAGGCGATGGGTTGTGTGCCACATACCACATGGCCCAAGTGACGTAAACACTCTGTTTTTGAGTTATTTTGAGGGCAACTAAGTCTTTTAACATTACTTACACATCCCTAAACTTAAACTTACAAAATTAATAGTTCCTAATCACATCATAACCCTATTAAATCTTAATTTCATCATCCTAGAGCACTATAGGAGAAAAACAACTAGGGGTGCACAATCAAGATTAAAGGTCCAATCTTTTAACGATTTCGTCACCATAAAGGTATGTGAAGTTTGAACAAGAACACTCCTTTTATTCTTGTGCCCAAAGTTTTAATTTTCTTAAGGATTTCCTAATTTCAAGTTGAATTTATGCCTAGTATACTATATTTAAAGTTTATGAGATTTTGGAATGTTTAAATCTTGAATTGTATGATTTTCACGTATTTTACAATTTAAATTGAGAAGTAATGTTATGAATTGTATATTCTTTCAATGATTGGTGTTTTTGAATAGTCTTAAGGTTGAAGTCATGATTTACTCTCAATTTTGAAATATTTTTCTTGAGTATGCAAATATGCCTTAATGTCCAAGAATGAATTTTTATATGTTCCAAAGTGTTTCAAGAATTGTATTGACATACACATGCTATTAAAGTTTTAAAGCTTGATGATGATTGTCTGCCAAAGTTTCAAGAAAAGACTTGTTTTTTACCCTAAGCTAAGAAAGGAATCCACACCACTTTTGATTTAAGTTAAAGAGAAGCATAGTTGGCTTCCGTTACGCACTTTTGGATTGTTTAAGGTGGATTTTCCTAAAAGTTTTGAGTCTAGTTGTAATACTTTAAAAAATGCAAATCAATATTAGCACCATAATTCAAGCTTATTCATAGTACACCAGGGTTCTTTGGTAGTTTCATGATCAAGTTTGATGTCAATTAAGGTCTCAAATATGTCCTAGCTATTGGGCGAATCAAAACATTCCTTATCGATTGAATTCTTGGAATGGATATTAGTATAGTCAACTTCAAACAAGCATATCTCTTGTTATACTATGAATTTTTAAGCTCATGACCCACCAACAGATATATAATTTAATAGCTTTCCAATGATACCAATTTTTCCCAAATCCGATATTAGAGAAAAAAGTTATACCCATTTTACTCCAGCATGTTAGCCTGTCAACTTAGTGACGACATTAGCTGACGGCTTATCACATATCTAATGACTTATCAGCTAATGTCGTCAGCCTTAGGCAGAAGTCTTAAATTCCAGCGTCAAGTGATGACATGAGTTGACGACTTATCACATATGTGACGACATCAACCCAATGTCGTCAGCTGTAGAATTAAGCATTTTTCAAATGTTTTTGGTGGGGTATTTTGTTATTTCCCCTTCACCCCAAAGCTCCATAAACACTGAATTCAGCCTCTATTTCACCAAAATACATTTTTTTTACTCAAATTTTCTCAAGAACAAGAAGAGTGGTTTCCAATTCAAGATCCAAATCTCAAGGATTCTTCCATCAATCTTCCCAACTCAAGTATCAAGGTATGTCATGTGTTTATTCATGGGTCCCTTTCACCCATGAAGCTCAAGAATCTTTTTTCAAAATACAAGATTTGAGTATTTATGAATATTCATGATTTAAATAGAATTGAAATTCATGTTCATGATGTTGTGGGGTTTTGATTCATGTTTTAAATTACATATTCCAATGTTGATCCTAGTATATGAAGATTTGCATAATAATCATGATAAACCCCCTTCAATTTATAAGTTGATTGATGTATCCATGATTATTAGATGTGATAATGATGGTATAACCAAAGCATTCTCCCCATGTGTTTGATTAAATGCCAATGTGAAGGAAAGGTGCCATACTAGTATAATAATATGAAATCTCCATTCATGTACAAGTATATGCACGTCAAGTGTTTGATGAAATCTCTTAGTCAATGAAGTATGAATATATGTGTTTCCATTGTGGTGCTTTAGAACTTGTACTTCATGAAATCACCAACTTATTGTATTATGGATTGTGATATTGGTCATGTATTCGAGAAAGTCATGCTTTGTCAGTTTCTTCCTATCGAGTCCTAGGGGTTCTTGTACCCAAAAAATATAGCTGTGTGCCTAGAGTTAGTGTCAGGTTTTCACGATATCTTCAGTCAAACCATGATCCATAGAACTCATCCAGTCATGTGTCTCAAGAAAGATCAGTAATATAGTAATCTCAGCACTATTCCGTTAATCAATGGAACTCAGTTATTTCAGTCCAGTTCAGTAATCCATGTTCAGTGTCTATTCAGATGGGAGTAGGAATTAGCACTGAGTGAACCCAAGGATGGGAATACATACTGTCAGATGAGGGTGTGATTCTTAAAAGTCATCCTTGCATTCCCGAACTATGTAGCCAGCATAGGTTGAGACATCAACATTGTCAGATAAGGGTTGATGAGGTAGATAAACACTGTCAGATGAGGGTCCCACTGTTCTCTTTTGAGGACACTATCTGATGAGGGTCACCCACAGCTTGTCCATACCGGCAGTGAGGTATTGACATCCTTCTAATTGGGGTTACAAATTGGACTCCAACTCAGCTATAATGCAATATTTGGGGCAAATCAGTTAGATGACTACTTTCCACAGTTATAGTATCAGTCTCAATAATAAAACTCAGATAGTTCTACAGAATTTAGGACTATCAGATACCATCACTCAGTACAGTCCGACACTCAATTAGTTCCATCAAAATCTAGACTATCAGATGCAGTCATCCAGTATCAGTTATATCAGTTAATAGTAATTCATATTATCAGTATTCAGACTCAGTTGTCAGTATTATCATGAATTCAATTATAATTATGTATTCATGCATGCATTCTCACGTTTATGTTATTGTAACACCCAAATTTTCTGAATCGAAATGCTATATGGCGCTCATGACCCCAAAGGACCACAAGCTAACCCATGACTGATATCTGTACCTATACACTGCATAATATAACATGAAAATGCAGAAACATGTATTGAATGGCCATAAGATTCAAATATGAGTAAACGTCTGATAACACAATAGCTGGAAATGGTATAACAATACCAAAACAAATTCGAAATAACTATTTGACATACTATAGTCTGTAAAGACTCTAATCTATCTGAATAAGGAGTTGATGGGACATGTCTCCAACTAACTCCAACTACTGAAATAAACTAAAATTTGAAATAGCAATGAAATCATCATGTCCTACAAATATGAGGACTTACATCTAACTCTGACTACTGATATTGGAATCTACTGCTGATCTGGAGCTCGTGCTTCTGAACCTATGGTGTAACATAAGAGAAAGCACCAAAGCACAAATGATTCAGTACGACTGAATGTACTGAGTGTACGAGTGAGTAGGATAAATGCAAAGGGTTATATGCACGGATAATGCTGACTGATCTAAACGTGAGAATACATACATATATGAGAACCTATAACTGAATTCATGATGATACTGATTACTATGTCTGAATACTGACATCATGAATTTACTGACACTGAGGTGCTGCATGGATTAATAACTATTTTGACAGTTCGAATTATGAATAACTGGTCTATTTGACAGTGTCTAATAGTCCTGAAATTGAATACTGAGTATATAAATCACTAATAATTGAAGAACTGACACTGTATTACTAAATACTGAGGGACTAGTGCTATGTTACTGATATATGAATAACTGTGTATAACAGTCCTGATTATGAAGGACTGATCTGTTCGATTGTATCTGACAGTCTAATTATAAAGTATTAATCTTATTGACTGTATTTGGTAGCCATAAATATGAGGAACTAAAATACTTGACCTTATCTGACAATCATGAAGACAGATACTGGTAATATGAGTTCAGAGAATTGGTAATAATGATAACATGAGTGATTGTATCTGACAGTCATGAATGTGGTAGAACTAGCTGAGTTTCGTATTGTATATGAGTTGGCTATATCTGACAGTCTTGATATTCTGAAGAACAATCTGAGTTCTATTACTGAAATTAAGACTGACACTGAAAATGAGACTGTGGGAGGTAGTTGTTTAACTGACATACCCCATATATGCCATTATGGCTAAGCTGGTGTCCAATCTCTGCCCTGACTGGAAGGGTGTCAATACCCACCACTGTAAGGACAACATGTGAGCAACCCTCATATAATAGGTAACTCTAGTGAGAATGGTGGGAACCCTCATATAACAGGTTAAGACACCTCATCCATCTTCATATAGCAGGCTACAATATCTCAACCTATGCTGGCTACATAGTTCTGGAATGCAAGGATGACTGCTAAGAATCATACCCTCATATAACAGGTGAGTTCCCATCCTTGGGTTCACTCGGTGCTAACTCCTACTCCCATATGAAGAGACTGATTAGAATTTATTGACTGTGCATGAACTGAGTAATTGACTTCCGTTAACTGATGTAATAGTACTACTATCTGAAAATGTACTGAGATCATGAGATTTCTGAGGTTTCCTGAGTCACATGACTGACTGAGCTCTATAGATCAAGGCTTGACTAAGATTATTCTGACAACATGACATGGCTCTGGGCACGCAACTATATTTTTTGGGTATGAATACCCTCAGGACTTGATAGAAGGAAAACGAGTCAATTGATTTGACTTGATCACAAGATTGGAGTCCATAATTCATAATATCATAAGTAGGGGATAATATACCACATGTAGTTTTAAACATATTGTGCATAGTAAAGAGTGCATGGAATATATATCTTGTACATATTGTATCACTCAATTATTATAAATTCTTCATACCACAACAATACCAACAAAACAATGGCATGTAACTCATATTGAATTGTTTAGTTAACATGGACTTGTCATGTAGATAATATGGGACCATGTAAACATGAAATTCCTAGAATTCTAAGCATTTTATCAAACTCCTTGCATGCACTTTTTAAAGTTTAGGCGTGTTCATAAATTTACATCACATTAAACTACCTAAATTCATGGGTTCCAGCTACATGATCAAAACCTTCATGAAAGTTCATCAAATCACTACTCTATGGCATAACCACAACTACCAACATGAATACAATAATATCACCACAATACATTCTTGATTTAATATTTAAAGATTGATTCTTGAACTCCATGGATTAAAGGAATCCGTGGATGAACTCTACGCATACCTTAGTTCTTGATTTAGTGAAGATTGACGAAGAGTTTCTTGGAATTTGATGGTAGAATTTGCTTGAACTTGAATCTTCTATGAAAAATCCTAATGTGTTCTTGAGAGGATTTTGATGAAAAAGAGTATGTTTTGATGAAAAAATTTCTCAATTCCATGTTTATGGAATATATATAGGGTGGGAAGATGACCCAAATACTCCTCCAGATGCGTCTTTTAATTTCTGAGAAAATTTCTCGATTTGGACCCCCGGCGCGATGCGGAGACATCATGTTGCCACTTGTTTATGACCTGGAAACTCACCAAAATATGCTGGAATCATGGAGAGACACTGGAAATTGAAAATCGTCATTTTAGCTTACGGCGCGATGCGCCACTGACTGAAATGACACTGCTGAAACTTTAAATCGCCATAACTTCTTCACCGGGTGTCCGTTTTAGGTGAATTTGGTATCGACGGAAAGCTTATTTAATTCTATAAAATTTTAAGGGTATAAATCTGCAAAATACCACCTATATACTAAGTTATGATCGTTCAAAGATGACCTATGTTAAATTACACACAAAAATTTGGTGGATTCAAAAGTTGTTAGCTTGGCTTACTCTAAGTGACTCTTATGAACATGCTTAACACATCATAAGCTCTGTTATCACTAGGATACTCATCATAATTCATGTACTCAGATATGAATCACAAGATAAGAGGTTTCATATGTAGGAACAATTATTTATTTTCTTGCTTAGAAATATACGGGGTATTACAATATCTCTCCCTTGGGAACATTCGTCCTCGGATGAGACTGACTGAGAGGGGAGAAAAGATAAACTGGAGTACGCATAAGACATACACTACTAAAAGTTGGGTTTATGACTGACATGACTAAAAACTGAGCATATCATACTCAACATGCATATCTGATGCATAGGTAACTAATTCATGAATAAAGGACTGAGTGTTCTGATGAACTAAGTTTCTCAGAATGGAATGCATATGTGATACAAAACTTGATATGCTAAATCCATGCATATTTGATGCATGGTTATATGACTGACATGATACCTGAATGCATAACTGGAAGTACTTATAAGCTGATCACGCATATTTGATGCTTGAATACATGACAGAACTAACTCATGAATATGCAATGGTAAAGGTACCAAGTTTGAACTGAAACTGAGCGTGGTACAGGACACCAAGTTTGGTACTAAAATTTGAACATGAGAATGAGTAATCTCAAATAAGATTGTTACCTTGAACCAAAAATACTGATGAATCTGAGATTAATTACTCAATATGCATGAGTGGGAACATAAGGACATAAACGAGTCTGGAACGTGATACATGAACTAAACTGAGATATTAAGTACATGGCTTACTACTGATTTTTGAAGTTATAGGGTCGGCTCGTATGTAACACTCTCTCCAAGATAGATTCATCGAAGAAAATGGCATGTTTAAATCATAAAAGTTCAGGGGCTGCAGTATATCTCCCCCTTGGGAAACTATGTCCCTTGGAGGATGTTCTGACCTTGTTGAGATATTTAGGAAGTTGAGGCGATGCTCAAGGCACCTAGGAATGAAATTGTGACTGATTATCTAAGATTTTAAACTGAAGCGTGATGCACGAATGCATAGACATACTGACTTATTTGATTAACTGAGTAACTGGTAACTGAATGCTGGGTATACAAGACAAAATTGTACTTAATCTGAATAGTTGGGTTGAGGCTATAAAGTATTATACATATAAGAAAGGACTAACTGAGTAACATGAGGTAACTGATCATGGATTTCATGAAAGCTATACTATTTAAAAAATGCAGGACCAAGCATATTACATAATATGGAAATATTCGATAGACTGAGGTATTGAAATACCTATAAATGAGTAGCTGATAACTGTACGCTATGGTAAAGTAAGTCTAAAAGTGAACTAAATTTATAAGCTAAATACTGATCTGAAGCTGACACTATAACTTAAGGTAGTAACTGGGATCCATACTAGAACTAAATATTGGGTCCTGATAACTGAATACTGAAACTGAGGTTTAGACTGATACTAAAGTGCTTAATTCTGAGATTGAACACTAATTACTGAGTGTTGAGTACTGAAACTGTAACTGAGATGGCCACTGAGTTATGATAGTCGCATAATGAAGGCTGACATAAGTCAAAGATATGAATACTCATTCACACTCTAAACTTTCCTAATCTCTAATTACTACCTTTTGCTAGCCCTTTTCTTGTATACTAACAGGATATTCAAGCCTATCTTCATATCTACACTCTCGTATAAAACATGCATGTAACAGTCTGCCCTTAACATGGAACATTAACTCTCTCCCATCTAACTGACTGTTCACCACTAAACTATTCCATAAGGAGAGCTTACTGAAGGATTAAATCAGGAGGACCTGAAGCATGAATGGATACTGACTGAATTTGACACATGACTGAAACTTGAGAAATAGAATATCTGTGGCATAAATTTACCAAAAAGGTCGGGACTGAGGATATACATAACCTAGTATGGAATTATCTGATCAGTAAGAGCGTAGTATGAGTCATGGAAACTGAGTATACTGGGGAGCATGATACGTGTACATGAGTCATAAGCTGCATGAGCTGAGTCTGGAATTTTTGAGTTTGTGGAACATGATTTGCCACACTGAGTGAGCTAGAACGGAACTCCCTATGCTGGGAACTGAAAGCACGCATGATTCTATGGGAGGCGTGTGAACATAAGCTGTATTCATGGAATCTGAGACATGAAGCATGCATAGGCATTATGTTGACTAAAGTACGAAGCTTTACGCTGAGATAAGGATGGGTCGGGAATCATCTTCCCTAACTGGTTTTCTATACATACTGATGCTACTATTGGAATCTGAGAGCCTGACTAGGTTACTTGATCTATCATCTTACCCTTAGCTTAAATCCATCATCATAAGCTTATGAACACTAAACTAATCTCTGAACTGAAGTGTAATCTTAATCACATACTTACACTCTGTCAAACACATGCTTGCCTTACTAAGCCCATTATCTGCCTCTATTCCCTCAGTACTACTAATATTACATTCACACCTTCATGCTTAATTTCAAGTCAATAAACTTAAATTTCTAACTCACACAATTCAAGCCTACTAATTCATTCTGGCACAACTATCCCCATGAATACATAATCTGATCAAACTAGATGATACTATCCCAACTTTACCACTGTTAACTCTTGAGTTCATACTTACAAATTCTAGGTCTATACTGTCATAGGATTCTAAGAAGGGATCATATGGCATATCTAAATCTGGGTTTGAGAACAAGTTCTTATGATCATAAATAAGATCCATACAACTTTGGAACATAAGGGAACTGAGGGATACTGTCTAAGAAAGCCCTATCTTTAGGACTTGAGCTTTACTATTTTCGTTACCTTAGAAGTAAGGTAAAGTTGACATAACGGGAGCATGATGTGAATCTGCATGGGTTCCTTAGAGAACCTTCCTATAGCACGATCTGAGACATGAAATAAGGGAAATTGTTCATAAAACATCTCATAGCCTCTTGCACATAAGTGTGGTGCACAACACACACATGTACAAGACTCTACTAGATGTGGCTTTCAGACTTCCTAGGACTCTATTGAACCTTAGGCTCTGATTCAAAGTTTGTAACACCTTAATTTTCTGAACCGGAATGCTACACGGTGCTCATGACCCTGAAGGACCACAAGCTAACCCATGAGTGATATCTGTACCTGTACACTACATAATATTACATGAAAATGTGGAAACATGTACTGAATGGCCATAAGGTTCAAATCTGAAAAAACAGCTAATAATACAATAGCTAGAAATGGTATAACAATACCAAAACAAATCTAAAATAACTATCTGACATACTATAGTTTGGAAAGCCTCTAAACTGTCTGAATAAGGAGTTGATGGGACATGTCCCTAACTAACTCCAACTACTAAAATACAAGGGGTTATATGCATGGACAATGCTTACTGATATGAATGCGAGAATAGATACATACATGAGAAAATATAACTGAATTCGTGATGATACTAACTACTGAGTCTGAATACTGACATCATGACTTTACTGACACTAAGGTGCTGCATAGATGAATAATTGTTTTGATAGTTTGAATTTTGAAGAACTGTTCTATTTGATTGTGTCTAACAGTCTTGAAACTGAATACTGAGTATATAAATCACTAATAATTAAGGAACTGACACTGTATTACTAAATACTAAGGGACTAGTGCTATGTTACTGATACATGAATAACTGTGTATGATAGTCCTGATTATGAAGGACTGGTCTGGTCGACTGTATCTGACAGTCTAATTATAAAGTATTAATTTGATTGACTGTATTTGGAAGCCATGAATATAAGGAAATAAAATGCTTGAACGTATCTAACAATCATGAAGATGGATACTGGTAATATGAGTTAAGAGAACTGGTAATGACAATAATATGAGTGACCGTATCTGACAGTCATGAATGTGGTAGAACTAGCTGAGTTTCGTATTATATCTAAGTTGGCTGTATCTGACAGTCCTGATATTCTGAAGAATTATCTGAATTCTATTACTGAAACTAAGACTTAGACTAAAACTGAGACTATAAGAGGTAGTTGTTTAGTTAACATGCCCCATATGTACCATTATGGCTAAGCTAGGGTCCAATCTCTGCCCTGAATGGAAGGGTGTCAATACCGCAACACTGGTAAGGACAACGTGTGAGCAACCCTAATATAATAGGTAACTCTAGTGAGAATGGTGGGAACCCTCATATAACAGGTTAAGCCACCTCATCCACACTCATATAGCAGGCTACGATGTCTCAACCTATGCTGGCGACATAGTTTTGGAAGGCAAGGATAACTACTAAGAATCACACCCTCATATAACAGGTGAGTTTCCTTCCTTGGGTTCACTCGATGCTAACTCCTACTCCCATATGAAGAGACTAATTAGAATTTATTGACTGTGCATGAACTGAGTAATTGACTTCCGTTAACTGATGTAATAGTACTACTATCTGAAAATGTACTGAGATCATAGGATTTCTGAGGTTTCCTAATTCACATAACTGACTGAGTTCTATAGATCATAGCTTGACTGAGATTATCGTGACAACATAACATGGATCTAGCCACACAACTATATTTTTCGGGTACGAATACCTCCAGGACTCGATAGAAGGAAACTAACACACATGACATGACTTGATCACAAGATTGGAGTCCACAATTCATAATATCATAAGTAGGGGATAATATACCACATGTAGTTTTCAACATCTTATGCATAGTAGGGAGTGAATGGAATATATATCATGTACATATTGTATCACTAATTATCATAAATGCTTCATACCACAACAATAACAAAAAAACAATGGCATGGAACTCATTCTGAATTATATAGTTAACATGGACTTGTCATGTAGATAATATAGGACCAGGAAACATGAAATTCCTAGCATTCTAAGAATTTTATCAAAAACCTATCATGAACTCTTTAAAGAATAGGTGTGTTCATAAATTTACGTCACATTAAACAACCCAAATTCATGGGTTCCAACTACATGATCAAAACCTTAATGAAAATTCATCAAATCACTACTCTATTAGATAAACCACAACTACAAACTTGAATACAATCATATCACCATACAAAATTCATGATTTTGTATTTAACTATTGATTCTTGAAATCCACGGATGAAAGGAATCCGTGGATGAACACTGCACATACCTTAGTTATTGATTTAGTGAAGAATGATGGAGAGATTCTTGGAATTTAATGGTAGAATTTGCTTGAACTTGAATCTTCTATGAAAAACCCTAATATGTTCTTGAGAGGATTTTGATGAAAAAGAGTATGTTTTGATGAAAAATGGCTTAATTCTAGGTTTATGGAATATATATAGGGGTGGGAAGATGACCCAAATACCCCTCTAGATGCGTCTTTTAATTTTTGTGAAAATTTCCCAATTTGGGCCCCTGGCGCGATGCGGAGACATCGCGTTACCATTTGTTTATGACCTTGAAACTCACCGCAACATGTTGGAATCATGGAGAGACACTAGAAATTGACAATCATCATTTTGGCTTATGGCGCGATGCACCACTGACTAAAATAACACTGCTGAAACTTTAAATCTCCATAACTTCTCACCGGGTGTCCGTTTTAGGCAAATTTGGTATCGACGGAAAGCATATTCATTTCTCTATAATTTAGAGGGTATAAATATGCCATAATAGAACCTATAAACTGAGTTATGTTCATTCAAATATGACCTATGTGAAATTACACATGAAAATTTGGTGGATTCAAAAGTTCTTAGCTTGGCTTACTCTAAGTGACTCTTATGAACATGATTAATACATCATAAGCTCTATTATAACTACGATACTCATCCTAATTCATGTACTCAAATATTAATCACAGGATAGGAGGTTTTATGCGAATGAACAATGGTTCATTTTTTTGCTTAGAAATATACGAGGTATTATAGTTATACAGTCAGTTAGTATAGTTCATGCATGTGAACCCGTTGTATTCAGCCTACCTCACATGCATACCCGTATATTCAATTGTACTGACACATTTTCTCTATGGTGTTTTATTTAATAGGTTCAAAAGTATGAGTTCCAGATCACCAGTAGCATTGCAGTACTCAGCAGTTAGAGTCAGCAGTGAGTCATCATCCTTCGAGGACATAAGCATTATTTTATCAATTCAGTACTTAGTTTATTTTAGTAGTTAGAGTTAGTTAGGGATATGTCCCATCAACTCCTTATTTAGACAATTAGAGTATTTTCAGAATATCATGTTCAGTTAGTTTATTAGTTTGTTTTGGGTATTTCATACCCCACACAGATGTTATATTTTATTAGATATTGTGTCTCAGTTTTGAACCTTACGGCCTTACAACCTTTATTTTTGCATATGCACTGTATATTATGCAGTGTTTAGGTACAGATATCAGTCATGGGTTAGCTTGTGGTCCTTCAGGGTCATGAGCACCATATAGCATTCAGGGTACCATATTTGGGGCATTACAAACTTAGTAACAGTGCTTGGTTTCAATAGTTTCCTAGGAAGTCTGAAATCCGCATCTAGTAGAGTCTTGTACATGGGTGTGTTGCGCACCATATTTATGTGCAGGAGGATATAAGATGTTTTAGGAACAGTTTCCCTTCTTTTAGTATTCATGTCATACCAGTTAGCAAAATATTAAGCTAATCTCTTAGTCTAATACGTTTATTGCTTTCTTCTATAGAGCATGCCTCCTAAAAGAAGAAATGGGAATCATCCAGCCCTTCACCCCGAAGATCCTTTGGGAGAACATGTTTTTCGTGCAGAGTTCAGAGCTGCATTCACTATTGTTGCTCAGTCAGTTGCTGCTTAAAATGAATGACCAACTGTCGTTTTGGCTATCCCAATGGCCAATTCAGCTACAGCCAGGATTCGGGACCTTACATAAATAAATCCTCCATTCTTTCTCGGGTCTAAGTTAGATGAGGACCCTTAGGAATTCATTGATCAGGTTGAGAATGTTAAAAACATCATGGGGGTTACTCTTAGTAAGAGTGCTGAGTTAGCTGCATATTAGTTACAGGATGTTGCCCACACTTGGTGCAATCACTGGAAGTCAGAAAGGTCATGTGATGTAGGACCTATAGAGTGGGAGGAGTTTGTCACCGTACTCTTAAAGGGTTCTTTCCCTTGGAGCTGAGAGAAGCTAAGGTATCAGAATTTATTAACCTCCGGCAGGGTAATATGATAGTGAAAGAGTATTCTCTTATGTTTACTCAATTAGACAGATATGCCCTCATGTGGTTGCAGACAACAGGGCTAAGATGAGTAAGTTTATTTCTGGAGTGAATGATAGTGTGGTTAACGAGTGTAGGTATGCGATGTTGAATAGTGATATGACTTTAGCCAGGCTTATGACTCATGCTTAGCAGATAGAGGAGTAAAAGATTAAGATAAGGGAGAAGTAGAATAAAAGAGAAAGGACAGGTAGTTTCAACTTTGTTCAGCCTAAATTAGAAGGAGGAAACAATTCTCAGTTTCATCCTAAGTCATCAGTTTCATCTCTTTTTTTAGCTAGTGCTCTAGCTGTTAAGTTCAGGGATGGTAATAGAGTAGGGCGCCAGGATCTAAGCCTCAAGACAGTGTCATCAATGGCCGAACTAATCCCCTTTGTCAGACGTGTGGTAAGAACCGTAAGGGTTTTTGCAGAGCTGGTAGCAATGTCTATTTTAGATCTAGTAAGCCAGGCCATAGAGTCAGAGATTGTCCTTAGTCAGTTTATTAGGTTTAGTAGAACCATTCCTCAACTCAGTCCAGTCGCCCTAATCAGCAGGGTGCCACTTTCAGTGCTAATAGTAGGCAATACCCAAATAGACTTTATGCTCTTCAGTCCCAATAGGATCAGGAAAATTCTCCTGATATGGTTACTGGTACGTTATAGATATTTCACCTATATGTTTATGCTTTTCTAGATCCAGGTACTTCCTTGTGTTTTGTTACTCCTTATATAGCAGGCGATTTTGAAACCAGTCCTAAAATTCTAGCAGAGCCCTTTTCAATCTCTACCTGAGTGGGTAAGACCATTATAGCCCGATGGGTATATAGGAGCTGTCTGATTATGATATTTTAGAAAGTCACTTCAGCAAACTTAGTTAAATTAGAGATGACTAATTATGATGTCATTCTCAACATGGATTGGCTGCACTCCTGCTATGCCATAGTCGACTGTAGAAACAAAATAGTCTAGTTCCACTTTCCGAATGAACCCATCCTAGAGTGGAGGGGTAATACTTCAGCGTTTATAGGTCAGCTTATTTCCTACCTTTGGGCAAGGAAAATAATGTCTAAGGGATGTGTCTATCATCTTGTTCGAGTTAAGGACACTAGTGTCAAAACTCCCAGTCTTGATTCAATCCTAGTCGTGAATGAATATTCAGATGTCTTTCCCAAAGATTTTCTCAGAATTCCTCCCGAGAGGAAAATAGACTTTAGCATTGATCTTCTTCCAAATACTCAGCCTATATATATTATGCCATATAAAATGGCACCAGCAGAACTCAGAGAATTGAAAAAGCAATTGAAGGATCTCTTAGATAAGGGGTTCATCAGGCCCAGCCTGTCCCCATTGGGTGCACTAGTCTTATTCATGTGCAAGAAAGACGATTCTCTCAAAATATGCATTGGTTATCGCCAGCTCAATAAAGTCACGGTTAAGAACAAGTATCCACTTCCCAAAATCGATGATCTGTTTAACCAACGTTAGGTTGCTAGCTATTTCTCTAAGATAGAACTCAGATCAGGCTATTATCAGCTCAGAGTTAGAGAATGTAACCTTCCAAAAATATCTTTTCGAACTCGGTATGGTCACTTTAAATTTCTAGTCATGTCCTTTGGTCTTACTAATTCCCCAGCAGCTTTCATGGACTTGATGAATCAAGTGTTCAAGCAGTACTTGGACATGTTTGTCATAGTCTTCATAGATAATATTCTGGTCTATTCCCATAGTGGAGCGTGATCATGCATACCTTCTCAGAATTGTACTTCAGACTCTCAGAGATCATTAGCTATTCACTAAATTTAGTAAGTGTGAGTTTTGTCTAAGGTCAGTAGCATTCCTTGGTCATATCATTTCTGGTGATGGTTGATCCTTAAAAGATAGAAGTTGTAAGAAATTGGCCTTGTCCTGTATCTCCATCAAATATCAGAAGTTTCTTGGGTTTGGATGGATATTACAGATAGTTTGTTGGGGTATTTTCTTCTATTGCATCCCTTATGTCCAGATTGACTCAGAAAAAGGTCAAGTTTCAATGGTCAGATCCTTGCAAGAGGAGTTTTTAGGAGTTGAAGATTCGACTCACCTTAGCTCCAGTCTTAGCTCTTCTAGATGGTTTAGATGGGTTCATAGTATATTGTGATGTATCCAGAGTAGGTTTGGGTTGTGTCCTTATATAGCATAGTAAGGTCATAGCCTACGCCTCCAAACAGCTTAAACCCTATGGGAAGAATTATCTGACTCATAATCTTGAGTTAGCAGCCGTAGTATTTTTCTTAAAGATTTGGAGGCATTACCTATACGGTGTTTATGTAGATGTGTTCACAGACCATAATAGACTTCAGTACGTATTCTCTCAAAAATATCTTAACCTCTACCAGAGAAGGTGGTTAGAGCTCTTGAAAGATTATGACATGAGTGTCCTTTATCATCCGAGCAAGGACAACGTAGTGGTCGACGATCTCAGTAGACTGCCTATGGGTAGTGTTGTTCATGTTAAGGATAGTAAGAATAAGTTAGCTCAGGAAGTTCATCAGCTTGCCAGACTAGGTGTTCTCTTAGTCGATATAGAGAAGGGTGATGTATGGGTTTAGAGTAGTTCAGAATCATCTCTAGTTTCTGAGGTGAAAGAAAAGTAAGATAGAGATCCCAATCTAGTCAAGTTGAAAGAGTCAGTCAAGGATCAGAAGGTTAAGGTTTTCTCTTAGGAGAGAGATGGTGTTCTGAGTTATCTGGGTCATCTGTATATTCCAGGTGTAGATGACTTGAGGTAGTAAATTCTGGCAGAAGCGCATGGTGCGCGCTACTCTATTCATCTAGGGGCCATAAAGATGTACCACAACTTACGGGAGATCTATTAGTGGAGAGGGATGAAAAGAGATTAGAAGCTTAGTGGTCCCATTCAAGAGTTCATTATTAACACCTGGAAATAGGAAGAAGTGAACATGGACTTTATGACGGGTTTGCGACATACTCGCCGTCAGCATGATTTAGTTTGGGTCATTGTAGACAAGATGGCCAAATCAGCTTATTTTCTTCCAGTTCATACCTCTTATTTAGCCGAGGACTATGGCAAACTCTATATCAGGGAGTCAGTCAGATTACACGATATTTCTTTGTCCATTATTTCAGACAGAGGTACCCAGTTTACCTCTCACTTCTAAAAAGCATTCCAAAAGGGTATTGGTACACAAATTCATCTCCGTACAACCTTTCATCCCCAGATAGATGGTCAAGCAGAAAAGACCATTCAGGCCTTGGAGGATATGCTAAGGGCGTGTGCAATTGGTTTCAAGGGAAGTTGGGATGACCACTTGCCTTTGATTGAGTTTGCATACAACAACAAGTATCATTCCATTATTCAGATAGCTCCATTCGAAGCTCTCTTTGGTAGGATATGTAGATCTCCAGTCGGTTGGTTCGAAGTTAGTGAGGCGACATTCATAGGGCTTGACTTGGTATTCGATGCCTTAAAAAAGTTCAGTTGATCAGAGAGAGACTTCAGGATGCTCAGAGTCGATAGAAGTCTTATGCAGATGTACGCAGAAAGGATCTCAAGTTTAAAATTGATGACTTTTTCTATCTAAATATCTCTCCCATGAAGGGAGTGAAGAGATCAGCAAGAAGGGAAATCTTAGTCCTAGATATATCGGTCCCTTTAAAATTCTTAGTCGCTTTGGCAAAGTATCTTATAATCTTGCATTGCTTTCAGATCTAGCTTCAGTTCACCCAGTATCCCATGTCTCTTTGCTCAAGAAGTGCATAGGTGACCCAACAGATGTAGTCCCTATTCAAAGCATAGATGTTCAGAACAGTCTCTTTTATGAAGAAATTTTAGTCGAAATCCTTGACTACCAGATTTGTAGACTAAGGAATAAAGAAGTTTCTCTAGTCAAAGTTCTTTGGCAGAATCAGTCTGTTGAGGGAGCTACTTTGGAAGCAGAAGTAGATGTGCAAACCAAGTACCCTCACCTCTTCTCCAAAAACCCAGACTCAGCTCAAGGTAATAATTTTCCTTAAGTTTTTTCTGTTTCATGTTCAGATTTCTATTATAAACTTGGTACCAAGTACGATTACATATTCAGTCATACATTCATGTGTCAGCTCAGTCATGTATTCATGCATCAGATATGCATGTTCAATATGATAAAACCAGCTTATTAGTCATGTCAGTCATGAAATCATGCTTCAGTTATGCATGTCCAGTATGTACTTTCAGCTATCATTTCTCTCAGTCTAATCCATCTCATTCAAGGACGAATGTTCCCAAGGGGGACATATTGTAATACCCCAAATATGCAAATCAATATTAGTGCCATATTTCAAGCTTATTCATAGTACATCATGGTTCTTTGTAGTTTCATGATTAAGTTTGATGCCAATTAAGGTCTCAAATACGTCCTAGATATTAGGCGAATCAAAACATTCCTTACCGATTGAATTCTTGGGAAGGATATTAATATAGTAAACTTCAAATGAACATATCTCTTGTTCTACTATGAATTTTTTTTCTCATAACCCACCAACAGATAGATAATTGAATTATCTTTCCAACGATATCAATTTTTCCCAAATCTAATATCGAAGCAAAAAGTTATACCATTTTACTCTAGCATGTTAGCCTAGCAACTAAGTGACGATATTAGCTAACGACTTATCACATATCTAAAAAATTATTAGCTAATGTCATCAGCCATAGGCAGAAATTCATAAATTCCAGCATCAAGTGACGACATGAGCTAACAGCTTATCTGTAATACCCCGAGAAATTTTTCATTAAAATTTTGTGCGTAAATGTGTTGGATTCTATCTTCTAGAATGAATTATAAATTTTCTATGTGAAATGTCTTAGATTATGACCCACGATTGCGTAGAGTATCGAATAAGCTTTAGAAAAATATATGGATCATCCAAAAAGGACACCCGAGCAATGAGTTATGAATGTTTTGATCGAACCCTAAATAGTAGTGAACAGTAAAACGTGCAGGAAAAAGTACTGAGGCCTAGTGTATTTTTGCTCCAATTTTAAACGATCATAACTTCTTGTACATAATGATCTGGGTTATCTACTATATATCAATGGAAATATCTGTGAGTCCTCTTTATAATGAAATTGGTTTCATCCAATTTGTCTATCGAAGCAAAAAGTTATGGTCGATCTACTTCAGCCTATCAAAAGTAAATTTTTGGGTTCAATTCAAATGATCATAACTCCTGATACACAATAATCTGGGTGAGATACTATATATCAACAGAAAGATATGAGAGTCTTCTTTCTAATGAAATTGGTTTCATCCAATTTGGATATCAGAGTAAAACGTTATGGTTGATCTACTTCAAACTATCAAAATAGTCCATCAAAGGACAAATTCGAGAATTATTTGATTTTTAGGGGCGTTTTGGTTATTCCCCCTCACCCAAAATCCATCCAAACCCTATATTAAAGCCTATTAGAAGCATTATATGTTATATTTCATCAAATTCCCTCAAAAAGAAAACCCCAAGCTCCTACATCCAACTTCAAGAACCTCCAAAGTTCACCATTAATTTAAGATTCCAAGTTCCTAGTTCAAGAACTCCAAGAACCATCATTCAAAGGCACGATTAACATCTCAAAAATGAGTATCGATCTAAAGTTCATCATTCAAGGTATGTGAAGTTTTTCAACAAGAACTCTCTTTCGTTCTTGTGCCCAAAAGTAATTTTCTTTACAAAGGCATGATTTTTATTTGATTTTTATGAATTTGAAGCTTGAACCCATATCTTATGATGATTATTATGAAATCTTGATGTTTATGATTTTTAAAGGTGAATTTACATATGTGGAGATATAAAGAATGAATCTTGAAAAATATTTATCATGATTTTGATATTTGGGTCGTGAATCCCCATTAGAAATTGTATTTTTTTGAGAAAGTGTATGTTATAAGCACGTTAATATTGAATATTTGAGATATTTTGAATGATTTGATCTTTTGGTCTTAATGAAGTTGTTTTGAACTCGAGTGTGAAAGAAATCCATAATGTGGTTGATTTTGATAGATGGAAAGCATGATGGTTCCCAATGTATATTTATATATTATTGAAATTGTTTTATTGTGGATTGTCTTTGAAATGATCTGAGCTAAGTTTGGGAGAAATCTTTAGCACCGAGTGGGAGGTATAAAGCGACCTTACTTCTCTAAAACTATGTGCCCCCGTAGAAGTAAGCCTGAGGCTAATTTATATAGTGATCACAAGTTTGTATGGATTTGATATCGATAGTCCTACTCCGATGGCAAGGATAGGACGGCTCTCCCCAACGTGGGTTGTACGTTGGACTCCATGTAGCTCACATGGTTTATGTCGGTTATAGGATCTCCCAGTGTGTGTGTGTTTCCTTGTGTCTATGGTGAATGGTGAAGTGATTTGAAAGTGGAATTGTGAAAATTATTCTTTCAAAAGATTTAAATGATACTTACATTATGAGAATTGATATTCTTGATGAACTGAAAGTGATTGACAAATTATATGATGACTCATATGTGTTATTGTACTTATTTCATCCTCTCATGATTATGATGATTTTCTTCAGGCTATGTAAGTCTTTCATACATCATGCATATTTCTTATAAATATTTATGATGATGATGTTTATACAACTGTATACACCCCCATATACTCGGTTCCTTTCCATGGTACTGACCCATATCTTCGGATGTGGGCTACATTTTCTTGGAATATAGGTTCAGGTGCTCTGTTTTAGGTTCGACAGTGATTCTTCGGGCATGCTGTTCTACATCCTCTGTTGTGGTGAGTCCTCATATTCCAAGAATGTGATGTCTGATGTTGGATTCACGGAATTGCTTACATTTGATAACTAAGTATGAGTCAGTTGGGGCATGTCTCAATGGCTCGCTAGTTTTATTGATTTTCTTAGAGGCTTGTCAGACTAGTATAGATGTAGGGAGTTGACTAATAAGTCATATTTTGTTATCTTTTTGAAATTATTTTATTCTTAGATGATGATTACTCTGTTGATATTTGAGGGTTATTTATGGAAATCCCATTGATTTGTGTTGAACTAAATGAAAATGGCTCAAAGGGTTAGCTTGGGGCTACTCGTAGCCTTAAGCACCGTGTGATGCTCTGGGACCTATTTTCTAGGGCGTTACAAACTTGGTATCAGAGCCTATGGTTTTAAGGTGTCCTAGGGAGTCTGACAAACAGCGTTAAGTAGATTTCTTGATCATCTGTGTGTAGCGCACCATATCTATGAGCAAGAGGCTACAAGACATTTTAGGAAAAAGTATGATTCTTTCTTTCATAGGTCTATCGTGCTTAAAGTGTCTCTCTCTGCTATTGATTCGTGCTCTCCTCTTTTAGCAATATGCCTCTACGTTGAGTGATAAGAAATAATGATGGTCAAAAACCTCAACTCGTTGACCCATTGAATAAAAATGTGTCTCATGCTAAATTTTGGGCAGCCTTTCAGGAACTGGCCCTAGCTATTACTATAAATGTTTAGGCCAGCCCAGCCTCGGCTCCGCAGTAGTAGGGAGGTAATTCAGCTACTGCCAGGATCCGTGACTTCATGCGGATGAATCCTCCAGAATTCTATGGGTCTAAGTCTGATGAGGATCCACAGTTGTTTTTAGAGGAGATGTGGAAGATTACTCAGGTAATGCATGTATCTGAGAAACATAGTGTGGTGTTGGCTGCGTATAGGTTGAAAGACCTTACTTATGACTGGGTTGTTTCTTGGAGGAAAGGTAGAGGTGAGAGAGCTGTCCCTATAACTTGGAAAGAGTTCTAGGATGCATTCCTGGATAAGTTTTTCCCTTTGGAGATAAGGGAGGCGAAGGTGGAAGAGTTTATGAACCTGCGAAAGGGATCTATGACTGTTAGGGAGTACTGTCTAAAGTTCAATTAGTTGGCCAAGTATGCTCCTGACTTAGTGGCTGATAATCGGGCTAGTATGAGTAAGTTTGTGACTGGAGTGACTAGTTATGTGGTTAAGGAGTGTAGGTCTGCTATGCTGAATAGTGAGATAAATCTTTCTAGGCTGATGACTCATGCCCAACAGATTAAGGTAGACAAGATTAAGGAGAGAGATAGAATAAGATAAAATAAGAGAGCTAGGTTCGAGCAGCACGGACAGGGTCAGACTAGATCGTAGGGAAGGAGTCTTCCTCATTATAAGGATCGTTCTTCTATGCCAACACTGATATCCGCTAGTGCTTCCATGACTAGAGGTAGGCAGGGTTTCTCCTCTATAGCATCTCTTATGACTCGGTTGACCCAAAAAAAAGTGAAGTTCTTATGGTCCGAATCTTGGGAGAAGAGTTTTCAGGAGTTGAAGACTCGACTCACTTTAGCCCTTGTTTTGACTTTCCCTGATGGTGTTGATGGTTATGTGGTGTACTGTGGTTCTTCAAGAGTTGGGTTGGGTTGCATTTTGATGCAGAAGGGTAAGTGATAGCTTATGCTTCTAGACAGTTGAAACCCCATAAGAAAAATTACCCCACCCATGACCTTGAGTTGGCTGCTGTTGTGTTTGCTTTGAAAATCCAGAGACACTATTTGTATGGTGTCCATGTTGATGTTTTCACTGATCATAGGAGTTTCCAGCATGTGTTTACCTAAAGATAATTGAATCTTAGGCAGAAACGATGGTTAGAATTGTTAAAGGACTATGATATGAGTGTGCTGTACCTTCGAGCAAGGCTAATGTTGTGGTGGATGCCCTAAGTAGAGTGTCCATGGGTATTGTTTCGCATGTGGTAGAAGGTAAGAAAGAGTTGGATTGTGATGTACATCGTTTGGCTAAATTGGGGGTTAGGTTATTTGACTCTACTGAAGGTAGTATAGGGGTTTAGAGTAGTTCCAAATCCTCCTTGGTTTCAGAAGTAAAGGAAAAGCAATACTTAGATGCTAGTTTGGTCAGACTGAAGGAGTCAGTCAAGGACCAAAAAATAGAGGTTTTTTCCCAAGGGGGAGATGGTGTGTTGAGATTGCAGGGTAGATTGTGTGTCCCAAATGTTGATAATCTGAGATAGAGGATTATGGATGAAGCGCATGGGGTGCGATATTCTATTCATCCTGGTGCCACCAAGATGTACCGAAACTTGCGAGAAATCTATTGGTGAAGTGGCATGAAGAAAGATATAGCAACCTTTGTAGCTAAGTGTGCAACATGTCAAAAGGTTAAAGTTGAACACCAAAGACCTAGTGGTATGATGCAAGAGTTTAGTATTCCCACCTGGAAGTGGGAAGAGATAAATATGGACTTTGTAATTGGTTTACCTCCTTCCCAATGCCATCATGATTCCATTTGGGTTGTGGTTGATAGGTTGACTAAGTCTACTCATTTCTTGCCTATTCATACTTTATATACTGCTGAGGATTATGCTAGATTGTATATTCGAGAGCTAGTCAGACTGCATGGAGTTCCCTTGTCTATCATTTTGGATAGGGGTACTTAGTTTAATTCATAATTTTGGATAGCTTTTCAGAAGGGTCTTGGTACCCAAGTACTTTTGAGTTCTGCTTTTCATCTGCAAACCGATAGTCAGGCTGAGAAGACCATCCAGACCTTAGAGGATATGTTAAGAGCTTGTGCACTTAACTTTAAGGGAAGTTGGGATGATCACTTACCGTTGATAGTGTTTGCTTACAATAATAGTTTTCACTTTAGTATTGGCATGCTCCGTTTGAAGCCTTATATGGGAGGAGGGGTAGATCACCCATAGGTTGGTTCGAGGTGGGTGAGGTGGCTATGAGTGGTCCTGATTCGGTATTTGAGGCTATGGAAAAAGTTAAGTTGATTAGGGAAAGGTTGAACACTGTGCAAATTCGTCAGAAGTCATATGCTAATGTTAGGAGGAGAGACCTTTAGTTTGAAGTTGGTGACCTAGTGTATCTAAAAATTTCACCCATGAGGGGGGTGAAGAGATTTGGAAAGAAGGGGAAGCTTAGTCCCTGTTATGTTGGTCCTTACAAAATTCTTAGTCGTGTTGGTAAGGTAGCTTATGAGGTCGAGTTGCCTTCCAAGTTGTCCTCTGTTCATCCAATATTCCATGTCTCCATGCTTAGAAAGCATATTAGCGATGTTGTGGTAGTGGATTCCTCTGTGAGTGCTGACATTCAAGAAAATCTTTTTTTTGATGAGATTCCTGTTGAGATTCTTGATTTCAGTGTCTGAAGACTAAGGAACAAAAAAGTTCCCTTGGTCAAGGTGTTGTGGAGAAACCAATCTGTTGAGGGTGTAACTTGGGAAGTTGAGGCGGATATGCGATCCAAGTACCCGCACCTATTTTCTGTGAACTCCGATCAAGCTGAAGGTACCATTCTTTCCTAAATCATGCACTTTTGATAAAAGTTGCAGCAGTTCAGCTGTCATTTATTATGTGTTCAGCTATAGTTTCTTGAATTTATGCATTCTATGTTGCATTCGGAGTGAGAAACGATGTAGGGATGAGTCTAACGAATCGTTTCAGCTGTATGCTCTATTCCCTATCTAATCTTGAAATGTCTAGCTTCATTCAAGGATGAATGTTTCCAAGGGGGGATGATGTAATACGCCGGGAACTCGAGTGTGAAAGAAATCCACAACGTGGTTGATTTTGATAGATGGGAAGCATTATGACTCCCGATGTATATTTATATATTACTAAAATTGTTTTGTTGTGGATTGTCTTTGAAATGATCTGAGCTAAGTCCGGGAGAAATCTTTAGCACCGATGGGAGGTATAAAGCAACCTTACTTCCCTAGAACTATGTGCCCCCGTAGGAGTGAGGCTGAGGCTGATTTATATAGTGATCACTAGTTTGTGTGGATTTAATATCGATAGTCCTACTCCGATGGCAAGGATAGGATGACTCCCCAACGTGGGTTGTACGTTGGACTCCATGTAGCTCACATGGTTTATGTCGGTTATAGGATCTCCCAATGTGTGTGTATTTTCTTGTGTCTATGGTGAATGGTGAAGTGATTTGAAAGTGGAATTATGAAAGTTATTCTTTCAAAAGATTTAAATGTTATTTACATTATGAGAATTGATATTCTTGATGAACTGAAAGTGATTGACAAATTATATGATGACTCATATGTGTTGTTGTACTTATTTCATCCTCTCATGATTATGATGATTTTCTTCGGGCTATGTGATTCTTTCATACATCCTACATATTTCTTATAAATATTTATGATGATGATGTTTATACAACTGCATACACCCCCATATACTAGGTTCCTTTCCATGGTACTGACCCACATCTTCGGATGTGGGCTGCATTTTCTCGGAATGTAGGTTCAGGTGCTCAGTTCCAGGTTTGACAGTGATTTTTTGGGCACGCTGTTCTACATCCTCTGTTGTGGTGTGTGCTCATGTTCCGAGGACGTGATGTTTGATGTTGGTTTCACGGAATTGTTTACATTTGATAACTGAGTATGAGTCAGTTGGGGCATGTCTCAATGGTTCGCTGGTTTTATTGATTTTCTTAGAGGCTTGTCATTCTAGTATAGATGTTGGGAGTTGACTAATAAGTCGTATTTTGCTATCTTTTTGAAATTCTTTTATTCTTGGATGATGATTACTCTGTTGATATTTGAGGGTTATTTATAGAAACCCCATTGATTTGTGTTGAACTGAATGAAAATGGCTCAAAGGGTTAGCTTAGGGCTACTCGTAGCCTCAAGCACCGTGTGATGCTCTGGGACCCATTTTTCGGGCCATTACATTATCACATATGTGACGACATCAATCCAATGTCGTCAGTCGTAGAATTCAGCATTTTCCAAAGTTTTGGAGGGGTGTTTTGGTATTTTACCTTTACCCCAAAGCTCCATAAACACTGAATTCAGCCTCCATTTCACCAAAATACTTTCTTTTCTCTCAAATTCTCTCAATAACAAGAAGAGGGGTTTCCAATTCAAGATCCAATTATCAAGGATTCTTCCATCAAATGCAAATCAATATTAGCACCATAATTCAAGCTTATGTATATTACATCAGGGTTCTTTGGTAGTTTCATGATCAAGTTTGATGTCAATTAAAGTCTCAAATACGTCCTAGCTATTGGGCAAATGAAAATATTCCTTACCAATTGAATTCTTGGGAAGGATATTAGTATAGTCAACTTCAAATGAGCATAACTACTAAAAATTTTTTAGATCATGACCCATCAACAAATATATAATTTAATTATATTTCCAACGATACCAATTTTTTCCAAATCTGATATCGGAACAAAAAGTTGTACCCATTTTACTCCAGCATGTTAGCCTGGCAACTAAGTGACGATATTAGCTGACGGCTTATCACATATCTGACGACTTATCAGCTAATATCATCAGCCTTAGGCAGAAAGTATTAAATTCCAGCATCAAGTGAGGACATGAGCTGACAGCTTATCACATACGTGACGACATCAACCCAATGTCGTCAGCTGTAGAATTAAGCATTTTCCAAATATTTTTGGAGGGGTATTTTGGTATTATCCCTTCACCCTGAAGCTCCATAAACACTGAATTCAACATCTATTTCACCAAAATACATTTTTTTCTCACAAATTTTCTCAAGAACAAGATGAGGGGATTCCAATTCAAGATCCAAATCTCAAGGATTCTTCCATTAATCTTCCCATGTCAAGTATCAAGGTATGTCGTGTGTTGATTCATGGGTCCTTTTCACCTATGAAGGTCAAGAATCTTTTTTCAAAATAAAAGATTTGTATATTTATGAATGTTCATGATTTAAATAGAATTGAAATTCATGTTCATGATGTTGTGGGGTTTTGATTCATGTTTTAAATTACATATTCCAATGTTAACCCTAGTATATGAAGTTTTGTATAATAATTATGATAACCGCCCTTCAATTTACAAGTTAATTGATGTATCCATGATTATTAGATGTGATGATGATGGTATAACCAAAGAATTTCCCCATGTGTTTGATTAAATGCCTATGTGAAGGAAAGGTGCCATACTAGTATAATAATATGAAATCTCCATTCATGTACAAGTTTATGCACGTCAAGTGTTTCATGAAATGTCTTAGTCAATGAATTATGGATATATGTGTTGCCATTGTGGTGCTTTAGAACTTGTACTTCATGAAATCACCAACTTATTATATTATGGATTGTGATGTTGGTCATGTATTCAAGAAAGTCATGCTTTGTTAGTTTCTTATCATTAAGTCCTAGGGGTACTTATACCTAAAAAATATAGTTGTGTGCCTAGAGTTAGTGCCATATTTTCATAATATCCTCAGTCAAGCCATGATCCATAGAACTCAGTCAGTCATGTGACTTAGGAAAGCTCAGTAATATAGTAATCCCAGTACAATTCCGTTAGTCAACAAAACTCTGTTAATTCAAACCAGTTTAGTTCAGTAATCCATGTTCAGTGTCTATTTAGATGGGAGTAGGAATTAGCACCGAGTGAACCCAAGGATAGGAACACACACTGTCAGATGAGGGTGTGATTCTTAGAAGTCATCCTTGCATTCTAGAACTATGTATCCAGCATAGGTTGAGACATCAACATTGTCAAATGAGGGTTGATGAGGTGGATAAACACTATCAGATGAGGGTCCCACCATTCTTTTTTGGGGACACTATCAGATAAGGGTCACCCACAACTTATCCTTACTGGTGGCACGGTATTGACACCCTTCCACTTGGGGTTATAAATTGGACCCCAACTCAACTATAATGCATTATTCGGGGCATGTCAGTTGGATAACTACTTCCTATAATTACAAAATTAGTCTCAGTAATAGAACTCAGATAGTTCTATAGAATTCTGGATTGTCAGATATAGTCACTCCGTACAGTATGAGACTCAGTTAGTTCCATCAGAATCTAGACTGTCAAATACAGTCATCCAGTATCAGTTATATCAGTTAATAGTAATTCATGTTATCAGTATTCAGACTCAATAGTTAGTATTATCATGAACTCAATTACAGTTATTATGTATTCATGCATGCATTCTCACATTCATGTTATCCAGTCAGTTAGTATAGTTCATGCATGTGAACCCTTCACATTCATCCTACCTCAGATGAATAATAGTACAATCAATCGTACTGATGTATTTGTGTTATGGTATTTTATACCATAGGTTTAGAAGCACGATCTCCAGAGCATCAGTAGCATTCTAGTAGTATATAGTTAGAGTTAGCAGTGAGTCCTCATTCTTTAAGGATATGAGCATTATCTTATTAGTTCAGTACTTAGTTTATTTCAGTAGTTGGAGTTAGTTGGGGACATGTCCTATCAATACCTTATTCAGATAGTTAGAGGCTTTTCAGACTATCATGTTCAGTCAGTTTATTAGTTTGTTTTGGGTATTTCATAACCCACATAGATGTTATATTTTATTGGATATTGTATCTTAGTTTTGAACCTTACGGCCTTACAGCCTTTATTTCTGCATTTACACAGTATATTATGCAGTGTTTAGATACAAATATCTTTCATGGGTTAGCTTATGGTCCTTCGGGGTCATGAGCTCTGTGTAGCATTTTGGGTACTAGATTCGGGGCATTACACTATTATGGGAGTAGTATTTAGCACCGAGTTGGTCTTGATTCCAAGTTCTCATGCCCCAGAACAATGAGCCACCGTAGGATTTGATTTACCCCAAGTGGGTTAACCTAGTGATAACTAAAAGTAAAGGTTCTACTCTGATGGCAAGGATAGGACAATTCTCCCCAACATAGGCAAACCATTAGACTCCATGTAGCTCACATGGTTTATGTCGGTTAGAAGAAACTCCCAAAGTAGTCCCCCACTATATTTAAGATAAAAGTATATGTATTTCGAAAACTATGATTCTAAGATTTCTAAGGTTCTCAAGTGTCATGATCTTTAAGTTCCAAAACAAGTTCCCTACTCTCTTTAAGATATAGTGTATATATATATAGTTTGAAAGTTGATGTGTTAATATTTCCAAAGTTGAAAGTGCCAAAGTCTTTAAAAATGTTACAGTCTCAGAGTTCCTTAAGTTTCAAAGAAGTTTCATTCTCCTCAAGATGAAAGCATGAGTTTTGAAAGTATTGTTTAAAGATTCCTTTATCTTACAAGTTTTGAGAATAAGAGGAGAATACAGATTTTAGAACTAAGTGTAATGGCTCATGAGATTTATACTATATAATTTTCTATTCATGATTTATGAGATTCAATTTTCAGATTACTCAAGCTATGTGAGTCATTACATTTAGCATGTATGATTTTATAAACTGTGATGATATTGAGATACTATTTTAAATATACGCATTGTACCCCCATATACTCAGTACATCCTCAAAGTCCTATTCCACATATATATCTATGTGCTATATTTTCTTATAATGTAGGTACAAGTCATAGCACAGGTATCATAATCAGACAGGTTGTAGCTTCCTGCCAGGAGAGGATGAGCCCTTTCAATTCAAGGGCTCAAGTCAGTCAGAGTTTGCATAGCATTGTATTTTCTTTAATCAGTCGTATTGAGTTGGGATAATTGGGAGTCATGACCCGACTATCTATAGTCAGTACTAGTAGAGGATTCATAGACAGTCAGTAGAAGTTGATGTATTCAGTTTCAGTTTTGTTTGGAAAAAAAAATGTTGTAATCTTGTAAGTTCAATTTTGTATTAATCAGATTTAGAAGGAGTTTTCTTCCGCTGATGTTGTACAGTTTTATGTATTTCATTCAGTTGCTTATGAGTTATGCTAGTGGAAGGGATACTTGGGGTCACTAGTGACCCTAAGCACTGTGTGATGTCTCGGGACCCATTTATGGGGCCTTACACTAGGCGGCTGAGCTCTAGGAAGATTCCAATAGTTAAGGTCTAAAGGGGACATCGCCTAGTGGAGGAGGCTACTAAGGATATCGAGAGCGAAATGAGTGTAATACCTCATATTTTTACCTAGGTTAAATTTGTTCCTAAAATATTAAGGGATAGCTTCCAAAATGAATAATATTTATTCCATGTGGTATTTTTAAGATTTCGACTTTTCATTGAGTGAAAATTAAATAAGCTTTCTATCGATACCAAATTTACCTAAATCCGACACTCAGTGAAGGAGTTATGATATTTTTAATTTGACAGCGTGTCACCAGGACTCTCAGTGTGTCGCAGAGCTAAGTAAATCAGTAGTTGTCAAATTCCAGTGAGGCTCTGCGATCCCACCGCATCACGGAGTATTCCTATTTCATATTTGTCAATTTCTAGCAAGCCAACGCGATAGTGGCATGTCGCGCCAGTGACCAAAGTAGCAAAACTATAGGGCACAGCGATAGCTCCACGTCGTGGAGAAAGCCAGCTCCCACTTGTCCTTTTTCCAGTGAGCCACCGCGATTGTGGTGCGTCGCGGTGGCCACCCAAATCGGAAAAATTCTATATTTTCAGTTCCATCCAAAAGTTTAAAGAGGGCATTTTGGTCGATTCCCAAGCTCTCAATCCGTCCAAACATAAGATTTAAGACTATTCTAAGCACTTTAGTCTTATATTCATCAATTTTCTCTCAACCAAAACCCTAAGCTTCATCATTCAACTTTTAAAATCCCTAATATTCCACCATTATTTTCCCAAATCAGTTCAAGATTCAAAGTTCCCAATTTAAGAACACCAAGAATTATCATTCAAGAGCACAAATAGTATCTCAAAAGAAAGCTTGTTCATCTAGTTCATCATCCATGGTATGTGGGGTTTGAACAAGGATAATTTTTTCATCCTAGTACCCAAAAATTTATTTTAATTATAAATTTACTACAATTTATGAGATTTTTCATGAAATTAAAGTTAGGGTTTATACCCATTATCATTATTTGCAAGATTATGAGATTTTCCATGATTTAGAAGTTGAATTACATGACTATATTTGTATTTCTATGCATTGTGCAGTAGTTTCCAGATTTTATGATGAATTATGAATGTTTACATTATCAAGCATGAATTTTAAGATGCTTTAACATTAGATTGATGAATGGGTCATTACACCCTAATTAAGATTTATGCTATGAGCACCCTCAGATAAGATTATCCTCTAATTTTGATAAAGATTTGGCCTTTTGGTCCTAAGCTAAGATAAAGAATCCACTTTTTTCATATTACTTGATATTTAAAGAAAGAAAAGCATAATTGGTTTTCTTGTAAACCCTTGTGCTAATTTTGAAGTTGAATTCTTAAGATTTTGAGCATAAGAATGAGAGTAGTATTCAGTACTGAGTTGGGTATGATTCCAAAGTTTCATACCCAGAACTACGTGCCACTGTAGGATTAAAATTATTCCTACTTCTATGTGGATGACTCAGATTATAATCACTTAAGATAGAAGTTCTATTTTGATGGCAAGGGTAGAACAACCCTACCTAATGGGGGCCAGACGTGGGACTCCATAGATGCTCACATGGTGTATGTCGGTTAGAAGAACCTTCCAAAAGAAATCCCCTACTCTTAAAACATCTTATTGATTTGAAGCCTTAAGATAAAAGAATTTTCCCTTCAGATAAAGTATTTTTCCCTAATAGTAAAGACTTTCAAAAAAAAGATTTACAGAAAAGCTTTTAGAAAATTAAGTGTTAAGGCTCACAATTTTTACTCAGATTATACTCTACAGAAAGATATTAGCCACAGTTTTTAGCTTTCATATTTCAAATTAAGAGTAAGTCCTTTCTACACTTAGATAGTATAATTTAAAGGGAGAATACAAGTACAGTTTTAGAGCTAAATGTTATGGCTTACAAGATTTATAAACTATGTTTTGTTTCTCATTGCTACATATTTTAGTATTTTAGATATTCCAGTTTATGTGAGTCATTTACATTTAGCATGCATTGCATTTCAAATTATGATAATGAGATAATGTTTTACTT
Source organism: Capsicum annuum (assembly GCF_002878395.1). NCBI lineage: Eukaryota > Viridiplantae > Streptophyta > Magnoliopsida > Solanales > Solanaceae > Capsicum > Capsicum annuum. Next base: position 90,457,548 of record NC_061114.1, on the reverse strand, counting down.
ATGCATTTCACCCCCATATACTCAGTACATCCTCAAAGTACTGATCCATATATATGTCTAATTTCTACATTGTTTTATAATGTAGGTATCATCTCAGTTGTAGCACATATACTATATTCAGCCAGTTTGCAGATTCCAGCCAGCAGATGAGGAGTCCTCCTACTTTGGGGACTTTAGTTAGATGTTATTGATGTACTTTATTTTTTTATTCATATGAATTGATTAGTGATAGTTAGAGTCGCATCCTAGATATCTATAGTCAGTATAGTAGAGGCTTCACAAATGTCAGTTAGAGTCAGTTATGTATTTTTAGTCCCTCTTTCAAACTTTATCAGAATGTAAAAGTTGTATTGATATTGTCTTTTTCCTAGATTCCATCGTTATTATGTTTCCACACAATAAGCTCAGTCATTTTATGCATATCATTCAGTTGCTTATGAGTTATGCCAGTAGAAGGGTTAGCTTGGGATCACTGGTGGTCCTAAGCACCGTATGACATCTTAGGATAGATTTTTGGCGCGTTACATGTAGACCCAATATCCTTGCCTATTCCAACCTTTAGATACATCCTAATCCCTTACTTTTACAAATGAAAATTCTTCTATTAGTGGTATTTTAATTACCCTCAAGGTCATTTTCTATATTACCACATATTTTTTCCATTTAGAGCTTTCATATAGCTTCCTCAAGTCAATTATGACTTGTTGGAGCTGACAATTCAGGTTTACCATATTCTCTTGACTTAGCTTATTTAACTTACATATTATCGTGTTATATTATGATTTAGCTCAGTCAACCGATGATGCCTACTAAGTACCCATGGCTTTGGTACTCATACTAAACTTCTGTACCTTTTTGGTATAGTTCTGAGTACTAGCTCCCACCGTGATACTATGATCGTGCTACTCAAAGTTTAGTACAAGGTTATCTCTTGGAGCCAGAGTTGACCTTTTCTCCTTCTTGTATTTTGGTAGTGTTTATATTTCTGGGACTATTGTATATTTACTTGATAGTACTTGTATTATTTTAGATTAGAGGATCTTGTACCGACACATTAGGTCATGGGATGTTATTATTTCTCTTATTTATCATCCATTTTATTATTATTCCATGATTTATTGCTTGTAAGACCTTTACTTGCATATTTTTGGCATTATGCCATTTTCCACCAATTTAGCCCATTGATCATATCGCTAGGATACACTTTGGATTACCTATTGGTGAGAAAAAGTAGATGCCATCATGACTCAAAAATTGAGTCATGACAGTTTGCTAATATTTATTTATCATTTCCTATTGATTTCTTTACAAATACAACTTCAAAACCTAAATTTTAAATGTGATTTTTGGGATTTTTACTAGGTAAGTGTAAATTGTTTTTCCTTCAATTTTTGGTCAGATTTCTAATCATTTTTTCTTGGGTTTTTGACAATAGACTCCTCATGATATGGGGAACATTATCCTTAAATAAAATTCTATTTTTACCCCTTTTATTTTCAAACTCTTATTTTGACCTGTCTATAATCTGTTCAATTGGGTATCATTAACTTTCTTTTAACTTGTAGATAATGTATGTGACTAGATTATTCACATTTGGTGTTTATTAAAGAGAGTCAAGATTTCAATAGGGATTTGGATGGTGTTTGGTATTGTAGATCTTCAATAAAGGAAAGTTGAGATGTCCTTGACTTTTTCAAAGTGTTTAAGTGTTGTATACTTGTTTGTTGTATTTTATGTATCACTTATGATTAAGGGTTCTGCGTAGATGAAATGGCGAGCATCTTCATGAGTACTAGAGTCTTTGATAGGTTTTAATTACATTATTTTCTAAAATAGTTAGTATTACTACTTTTAAGTACCCTTAATGTAGAATATAGATAAATAACCCAGTGATGCCGGATAATTAATATTGAAGGTCTATTGTAGAGCTTGAATTTTTTTAGCAGACTTTATTGTGATGATTACTGCTTTAGTTCCTTGTTAGAGGTGATTATGTTATTATCTTTATTATTTATCTATTTATTAAGGTTTTAGAGTATACTTTGAGTATGAATAGACTTGTAATAGTTGATAAGACTTGATGAACGGAATAAGCTAGATTAGGGTAGTTCCGTGATTGATTGTTCTTGGGATTGTGGTTTGTTCCATGTTTCCTATGTGGGGCTTAGGTTAACATTATTATGAACTTGAGTAATTATTTATGATTGTGTTCCTGAGTGGGGGCTTATGTGGTTATTGCTTTTGATTTGATAGTATATATTATTGTGATGCCCTAGTAGGGGCTTAACTTGATGTTGTTGGTCATGTTTTATGCATTAAATGCATTATTTAGTATTTTTTTGCCCAAGTGGGGGCTTGAATTGACATTGTAGGACTTATATGAGCATTGATTACATATTCATTATAGTGATTCCCAAGTGAGATGATGGAAATAATAATTGACTATATGATTATTTATTCCGGTGGTGCCAAGTGGAAAATGATATCATGAATTATTTATATGGATTTTGATTTTCATACTGAGTGTTTGTGAGCATTATATCCTCATATCACGCATTCATATTCATGAGACATTGGTTCTACTAAGACATTCTAAAATTTCTAAGAAAATGAAATACCTTATAAAATACCTGTACTGAGGGATGCACCGGTAAGGTTAATATGAGACATGAGATTGAGATTATGAAGAGTATATGGGTTGTGAATCCCTATGGGTCTCACTTGGGTGCATTGATTCTTGGTGGGTGCATACAAGAAGTTATGCAATAAATTTCAAAACATTAATCATCATCCCATCATCGTCACTACATTACATTACACATTTACATTTCATTCACATTCCTTGATATGGTTTGGTATTGTGTTGGTATTTACTCTTGTATTGTATTACAATGATAACACTTTGTTTGTGATACTATGTTTGAGCATTCACTTCACTTTTTTACATTATCTTATTTCATCTTATATTAGTTGAAGGGATATGGTATTATGAAGCATTGGGTCTGACGGTGGCTTAATCAGAGAGATAGTTGGGTATCACCTTGCAGTAGCATGGGAAACATCCTTATATATACACTGTCTACCTATCTTTAACCGCTATACTAGTTGGGTGAAATTGAATAAGATTGATACTATATTCGTGAGTTTTATTCATAAATGACTTCTCTTGTTGTTGAATATAAAATGAATAATGTTGACTTAGTTGGATTAGTATACCTATCCTATATTTGGAATACCCATTGTCCATTGTGTTATGGTACCCACATAGGATAAAGTACTACGATTTAGTTTATAGGTTTTTTGGGATGCCCCGTGTAGATAGGGGGTGGTTCTCCCTATCACTTTAGATTAGGGTCGATTATAGATGATGCTTGCTGACAGTGCCCAAGAACACACGCAAGAGTACGTGGTCTACCAAGTAATATAGTGACCTTAAAGAAAGCCAAGTATTGATCCCACAGAGACTTGTTCCAAAGACTATCAAATTCTAGTTCACTTATTAAGATTAACTTGATGCGAAGTAACCGAAAAGAGTTTGGAGATTTGTAAAACTAAACATAAAGTAAAAATGCGTAAAATAAAATACTTGAGACAATCAATAGATTAAAGCTCAAGGATAAAGCACTTTGAACAATCATACTAAGTTATTGAACTTCATTCGATAACTTTCTTACTTGGTTGTTGATTCGTAGGGTTTATCATATGATCATGGTCTCATGACATCTAATTGTATACCTAACTTGAACATTACAGCTACATCATGGAGAAGGGATGTAATAATACAATTACATGCTTAAAGATATCATCCTACATGTGAACCAATAAAGGCTTCTAGGTATATCCCTATCCTAGACGCTAATTCAAATTCCTAATTTCATAAAGAAATAAGAAACTTACTTTGTTTATCCCCACGTTCTATATTGCTATTCCCTCTCCTGATATTACAAGGTCGAAACTATGTATATTCTAAGTGTTGCAAATCCCCAGAATAGTTAAAACAAGGATAAATAAACAACCAAGACGATAAGCAAATCAAAAGAAATCAATTCAAAAGGATACTTGTCATGCTCTTGGCTTAGCCTTGGAAAGGGGGATTTTATCCACTAATATGATCCAAATACTTGAATCATAATAAAATATATTAAAAAACTAAAGTTTAAGAATAAAAACCCTAAATAAAGTGTTTAGCAGCCCTTCACAATGCTCTATGACGTCCAAAGATGATAAATAAAGTATAGAAGAGGTGTATTTATAGTTGGACAAAGCCTAAACCATGAAGGATTTGGAGGTGGGGTTATGGAAATGGGAGTACCATAGTATAGGGGGCGACGTGGGTTGTAGTGTACCACTCCAAAGGAGGCTTCACGGGCATATCGCATTCATTCACAGGAATTTACTTCCACAGTTTTGTCTAAGTGTTATCGTCCATCCTTTCCTTGTGGTGTTATTTTGCCTTCAATTCCAGACTTTTCAACTTCTAAATATAATATACATCAACTCCTCAAGCATCCTACATGATAAAAAACCACTCATTAGAGTTCAACATGACACAACCTCAACAATAACGAACTAGAAACTCAAACGAAGCACTAGTCTTGACCACTTTACGCTTTATCTTATTGTTGACTCGTGGCTCATTTCAATTGAACTTTGAACACTATAAACAAGTTGATCCCCTAATAATTACAAATTAAAAACATTAGGATCTCATTTAATACCTAATAATTCATCGCAATAGACTAGAACAACACCTAGCTCAGGCTAGTAAAACTAGCTTTCTCGTCTAGACTCTAAATGATTGATTTGAATCCAAAATTGTTTGAAAACACTTATAAAAATTATAACCACATCCTTTAACACTTAGATTTTTATTTATATCATCATTACCATATAAAGAACATGAATTTCCCTCAATAAAAGGCTAAATGAACTCGAAAAATGATACTAAAGTGCATAAATACACCCAACATCACCACCCCACACTTAAAGCCTTGTTCATCCTCGAACAACTCTTTACTCTAAGCATCATAAATTGAGGAGACTCTACACTTCTACTACACGCAAGGTACTCAAGCTAGTACTACAATGACTAGACAGAATGCAAGTTTCTACACTAAGCATGTTATGTACATAATTGAAAGTTTAAGAACACTACTTAAAAACATCCTAGCCTCTCACCAAGTTAGCAAACCCATGCACATTGTTCAATAAAAAATATCATATGAATCATCCACATTTATCAAACATGTTCCCTCAGAACAAGAGAGTTACCAATAAACACCTACATAAATGTAATTCATAACACAATAGGTACAAGAATCAAGTTACGCTCACTCTCACAAGGAATTCACAAGTTACACACAATGAACCATAGGCTTACCCTTATTATTGTACTCCACTAATACCCGAATGATGAAGCTTGGGATCAAATAGGTCCTTAATGGTTGTAATATAGTCAGAGGGACGGGTAGGAATTGTTTTGGACAAGAATAGTGACTATCTTCCTTAAGAAATTAAATAAATCATTTTTTACATTAATTCAACTCTAACAACCAGATTACACAATTTTTGTCAACCCCATTCCTTTTTGTTTTTTTAATCCATCGCATTACGCTTATTCTCAACACTATGGTTGGAGAATTCTATGCACAACTTATTCAATTTTAACAAATTTTTATTCTTTCTATTACTCAACTCCCACCCACATCATATATTATTTTTTCAACACCAATAACTACCACTTTTGGGCTTCAATTTTCAACTTTTTCTTCTTCGATTTCACACTCCTTAGCTCCCTAATTTTACACTAAAGCACTTCGGAGCTTTGGATCAAATTAAGGTCTATCAAAGAAGGGATTAAGCTACACATAAGACTACCAAACAAAAGCTAAAGGCTCAATAAGGCTTACTGGGATTTTGCACAAAGGTAGGTCAAAAAGAAGGTAATAAACAGGGCTATCAAAGAAATGCCTATATCATCTCCTAAACCCACACTCTTTATTACACTTTGCACACACACCAGACAAGTTCTAGGCATCATATTCAACAAGGAATATACATACCTCACATCTTACAATGCACATGCTCAACTTCAAGTAGGATCATCATAGACTCTTAAACAAACAATATCATGAATTCAATCATTAAGCCTACAAGTACAAGAGTCACAACCATAAGCCTAGGAGTCTAAAAAGTAGTAATTCATAAAATCAACATGCTATTTAAAACTAAAACACTTGTATCATGTAATCACTTATAGCACCAAGAAGAACATCCTATTTATTCCTAACACAACAAATTTTAAATTTACCTTAAAAGTGGGAATTTATCCATCCCACACTTAAAAATCTACCTTGTCCCCAAAATATACTAATAAAGTAGAGATAGAAATACTCTTTGAGACCTCTAGGCCTAGCCAGTAGCATCTTTATACATCAAGAGGGTCTGAGGACCCCACATTCAGTCTTTGCTATGCTTTTTAGCTTAGGTTTTTCGGTACTCAGACTTCCCATCAACCTATGACTCAACAAAACAAAAACTACATGAACTAAAAACTAAAAAATTAAAAATAAAACATACCTACTTAACTTGGGTTGCCTCCCAAGAAACTCCTAATTTAGTGTCACTGCACGACCTAACTCAAGTTAGCATAATTCCTTCATCCTTTTCCTCACACTTGGAGACCATCTTCATATTCATTTTTGACCTCTTGAGTGTGAACTATCAAGGTCAACAACTTTCTCAATAATGACCCTTTCAGGATCATCAATATGCATCATATTGGGCTTACGTGGTTGTGGCTTAGGCCTCTCAATGAGGGTGTCTAAGAGGTCTTTTGTGGAATCATTTCTACCACCCCAAACTTATCCCCTTCTATCACAGTAATCATGCAAAAGTCTTTGTAATAGAATAGTGTGTTAAGCAGTTTGTATAATTTGAAAACTGTTTTTTATCCTCTAACCTTATTATGAGTGTGCCTTCTCTCACATCAATCAAAGATCCTTCTGTCGCTAAGAATGGATGTACCAAGATGATCAGAACCTGTTCATCTACCTAAAAATCTAAAAAAATAAGGCTAGTAGGAATAATAAACTTACCAAACTTATGAGAATATTCTCTATGACTCCTTCAAGATAGGCTATGATCCCATTTGCCAATTGCAATAATACAGAGCTCGGTCTTGGCTTCCCCAAGTTCAAAGTGTTGAAAAAGAAGAGTGGCATTAAGTTGACGCTTGCCCCTAAGTCACTAAGTGCCTGGACCACTTTGTCATTTCCAATTTAAATGGAGAGAGTGAACTTTCTAGGGTCCTTAAGCTTTTTAGGTGTAACTCCCTAAAAATGGTCCTGAGACGTCACATGGTACTTAGCACCCCAAGATATCCCAAGCTAACTCTTCTATTGGCATAACTCATAAGCAACTGAATAAAATAAATAAATCTTAATGAAATAAGTGAAAGATAACTCTTTTTTGAATTTGATCAATAGCAAACTAAATTAAAATAATTACAACTCTGCTTTTACAAACAAAATTGGAACCAAATACCTTAACTCTACTGACTGTCTATGAAGCCTCTACTAGTATTAACTATAGGTAGGTGGGACATGACCCCCAACTATCCCAAATCAATACGACTGAATAAAAAAATATAAAATATTGCTTAAACTGTATGACTGACTAGAGCCCTTGAATCAAGAGGACTCATCACTAGCTGATTGGAAGCTGCAAACTGTCTGAATATGGTATGATTGCTAAAACTAAACTAATACCTACATTATAAGACAATATAACACATAGACATATATGTGGATCAGTACTTTTAGGATGTGCTGAGCATATGGAGGTGAAATGCATAAGTAAAACATCATCTCATCATTATAATTTGTAAAACAATGCATGCTAAATATAAATGACTCACATAAGCTAAAATATCTAAAATACTAAAAATAATAGTCATGAGAAGCAAGTCATGCTTTATAAATTAAGTGAGTCATAACATTAGTTCTAAAAGTTGTACTTGTATTCTCTCCTTAAATCATACTGTCTAAGTGTAGAAAGGGCTCACTCAAAATATGAAATCTGAAAACTAAAAACTATAACTATTATCTTTTCAAAAAGCACAATTGGAGTAAAATATGTGAGCCTTTATACTTAGTCTTATAAAAGCTTTTCTATCATTCTTTTCCTTTGAAACTTAGAGACTTTGGGAGCTTTAGAAACTTGGAACTTTGGGACTTAGAGAGTTTCTTTTAACTGATATAAACCATGTGAGCTGACATAGAGTCCAACATCTTGCCCACGTTGGGGAGAGCTGTTCTATCATTTCCCTCAAAATTGAACCTTAACTTAAGTGATCACTATCTTAGCCCACTATGGGAAAATTAGAAACTTACGGTGGCATATAGTTCTGGGGCCTGAGACCTTTGAATCATACCCAACTCCATGCTAAATACTACTCCCATACTTATTGGTCAGAAATTTTAGGAAATCCACCTTAAAACAGCACAAGGGTTTATAATGAAAACCAATTATACTTCTCTTTGCTTTAATCACAAACTGTGTGAATAATGTGGATTCGTATCTTTTCTTAGATCAATAGATTAACTCTTTTTTTTTATTAAAATCTGAAAATAGCTAATCATGGGATGCTTAAAACATAGTCATTCTTGAAATGTCAACATACAACCTAAGGCTTAATAACCCATTCTTCAATTTCATGTCAAATACCATAAGGTTTATGCTTGATAATATAAATATTCATAATTTAACATAAAATCTGGAAAATATGATCCTACACATTAATTTTTTAAAAGTAGACATGTAATTCAATATCCAAATCACTTAAAATCTCAAAATCATGCAATTATTAACATTGGGTATAAGCCCCAACTTGAATTTCTGGCGAAATCATACAAAACTTAGAAATTTATGATTTAAAGTAACTTTTTGGGAACAAGGATAAAAGATTTATCCTTGTTCAAAACCCCACATACCTTGGGTGATGAACTAGAAGAACAAGTTTGCTTTTGAGAATCTATTTATGCTCTTGAATGATGATTCTTGGAATTCTTGAATTGGGAATTTTTAATCTTGAATTGATTTGGGAAAAGACTGGTGAAATCTTGGAGATTCATGAAGTTGAATGTTGCAGCTTAGGGTTTTACTCGAGAGAAACTTTGATGAATATAAGCATAAAATGCTTATAATAGGATTAAATATTATGTTTGAACGGAATTGGGGGCATGGGAATTATATAAAATACCCTTTTTGAACTCCTAAATGAAACTAGAAAAATAAACTGGGGTCCCGATTTAATGGGCCACCGTGACGCGTTACTATCATGGTGGCTTACTAGAATTTAACAATTGGGAAATTTGGGGGTCTCCGCAATGCGGAGCTATAGCGTTGTTCCACTAAATTTTGACAATTGGGACTTGGACCTTCAGCGCGATGTGCCACCATCGTGGTGCCCTATAGAGATGCCATTTTGACCTTCGGTGCGATGCTCCACTATAGTGTTGGACTACTGGAAATTGACAAATGGGAAAAATGGACCTCTCCGTGATGCACCAATATCACGAAGTTCCACTAGAAAATGACAATTTTGAATTTAACCATCTCCGCTAAATGGTGATTGCCCAGGTGGTACACTACCAACTTAAAAATGCTCTAACTTCCTAACCAAGTGTCGGATTTAGGCAAATTTGGTATCGATGGAAAGCTTATTCAATTTCCCACATAGTAAAAAGTCAAAATCTTGAAAATACCGCATAAAATAAATTATATTCATCTTTGAAGCAAATTCTAGACATTTTAGGGATGAATTTAAGATAGGAAAAGTATGGGGTATTACATTAGGCATCCTCTGTGTCACCACCGAGCTACAATCTTCAGTGAGTGTTACTACCTTCATATACTGTACCTTAAATTTATTACCAACCACATTCCTCAAGTACTTAGCATACTTAGGTATTCCCTGCAAAACATCTAAAAGAGGTAAGTTAATGTGAAACTCTCTGAACATGTTAAAGAACTTCTTGAAGCACACATGCTCTTTTGCCGTTATATGATTCTGTTAGAAAGGTAGTGGTGGGATCTTCTTCATCTCTTTAGAGACTTTTTTTTGAGTACTCAGACTTTCTCAAACTTTTAGTAACTTTGTGATTTACCTATTTAGGATCTTTCTCTACATCTACCACCTTAGTTGCCTTTGGAGGTTCTTCATTAAGCTCTTTACCACTCCTCAAAGTGATTGCCATAACTTGTTTAGGAGGTTCAGTATCACTTGGCAAACCACCTTGCAGCATGTTATTTAGTGCCTACTGTAGCTGTCCCAACTACAATTCCAAGTTCCTTGTAGTCGTTTGCTGAGTCATTATGTCTTCCCACTGACTTTGTATATCCACTGCTAATTGTTTTTAATAATCTAACACCTATTTCAGCATCACTTTTATATTACTATTTATGGCCTGATTCCCTTGAATCTGTGGTTGCTGAAGCGGCTATTGTTGGGCGTTCCATAGATGATTTAGTCGCTGAGTCTGCCACTTTAGATTGTAGGCATTTCTATAATTCTTCCTTTGAGCATTGCGCACATACATCACGGACTTAGCATTTGCAGCACACATAATTGTAGAATGGCCACTATTACCATAAACTTTATACCAACCTATAACTTGTTGAATTGTATTAACTATGGATGCAAGCTGTGTGACTCCCAACTTTATATTGCTTATCTAATTTTACAGTGCAGAAATCTGGGTAGATATAGCAGTAAATTGGTCCATATCCAGCACACCTTCAATCTTCTTTTGTAGCATTCCTTGAGTTTGAATGCCATTCGATATTCCCTTGAGCAATACGATTCAATAAAGTATACAACTCATCATATGTTAGCTCCAAAGCATGACCACCTGCAGCTGAATCTAGCAAAATTTTTGTGTTATGGTCAAGTGCTTCTACAAAAGTATGAGCCAATACCTCATTGGACTGTTGATGACATTGACAGTACCTAAGAAGAGATTTAAAACAATCCCAAGCATGATATAAATTCTCATTCTTCTTCTGTTTGAAGCACACAATCTCACAACAAAGTTTCGTAGTATTTCCAGATAAAAAGAACCGGATGAGGAATTTTTGGGCTAAGTAATCCCACATTGTGATTGAATTTTCTGGCTCAACATTAAACCACTTCTTCGCTTGCCCTAATAGTGAAAAGAGGAATAGTGCCAGCCTCACATAATCAGTTAACACACCCATAGGGCTAAATATATCACTAATATCCAAAAAGTTCCACAAGTGGACTTATGGATCTTCATGCGAAAGCCCAGTAAACTTTCCACTGCTGATCAGAAGCTGCACCATATCTTGTTTGAGCTTAAAATTATCTCCAGCAGTTAGTTTCTGAAAAGGGAAGGTTAAATTTATCTGTAATGCCCCACAAAATTCTCTTCCAGTCTGAGCCTTAGAGCATATTTGGTAATCAAAAAATTTGAGTCTAAATGTTTTAGAAATATCTTCCCAAGTATGAAATAATTTGAATTATGAGGGAATATATTTGAGCATGAATTAAGATCATAGAGGTCCCCTAACTCAAGGACGAGTTGAAATCTATCCTATCGTTCAAGTTTTAGTGACCGTCAAAATTTGGGTCAACTTCAATCGATCACAAATCCTTGTATATATCGAATTGGAAGACCTACTATATATCAAATAAAATATCTTTGAAATATCTATCCAACTATACCAATTTCATTAAAAACCTATATCAGATCAAAGAGTTATGCCCATTTTACTCCAACATGTCTAGCTGGGAAACTGGTGATGACAATTGTGACAAGCCATCACGCTCGTGATGGCCTATCACTAATGTCATTAGACCTGGGAAATTTCTGAACCTGGTGATGACATTTTGTAACAAGCCATCACTCCCGTGATGGCCTATCACCAATATCGTCACCCTTAACCAGAAACTCAAAATTTTACTCTTTTATGACGACAATTCATGATGGCCTATCACCAACTTGACGACTTGTCAAAGATATTGTCATCTATTTTTTTTAGCAATTTAAGGACGTTTTTGCAAGGTTATTGTGGTCATTTTCCACCTTTTGGAAGCCTCTATAAATATGAGAACTCTCATTCAAACCCTAATTTCTCTATTTCTTTTCCAATTCTCTAAAGAGAGAATATCTAGGGTTTTAATTCAAGAACCCTAATCTTCCAAAAATTCATCCATAATTCTTTAATATTTCTTTAAGAATCAAGTTCCTCATAGTGTGGGATTTGAGAATTATTTATTACAAGTGCGGATAGAGTCTCAAGAATAAGAATTCATCCAATTCCAAAGATTAAGGTATGTAGATGTTGATTCTTGGGTCCCTTTCATCCAAAAAGCTCAAGAACCCTTTTTAAAACTCAAAGGTTTTTATGTTTATGAGTTGTTAATGATTTGTATGAGTTGAAATTGATGTTCAATGTGTTGTTGAGTTTTGATTCATGTTTGTTTACAAGATTGTTGAACCTTAACCCTAGTAGGTGGAATCCATGTGATATTTGTGATAAATATTCCTTATGTTGCTTTCTATGTGAAGTGTTCATGTCAAATGGGTGTAGAAATGGTTAAATAAGCGAAGCATGTTCCCCCTAGGTTTGATAAAGAAATTAGGTGAATCATAAGGGCCATTCTAGTATGTTGAAGATGAAACCCCAAATTGTGAGTTAGTTTATGCATGCCTAGTGTTTGATAAAATGCCCAAGTGAATGAATTATTCAATGATAGTATGAAGTTTCCTCAAGCCATGTGATATCTAAACATATGTCAAGATTGATATAGGTATGAAATAGTTGAGGTAAAACCTTGTTGAATGGAGTACAATCTAGTGGCATGTTTCCCCTACGTTATTATATGATTATGTTTCTGAGATGCTTAAAGTGACCCCTTGATAACTGTGATGATGAATAAGATATTTGTGATTGTTAAATGCTTGAGGTGATGTCTTGAATGATTATGATGAAGAATGAATGATTATGATGATGCATGAATAATTGTGATGATGTATGAATGATCGTGATGATGAATGAATGATTATGCTTTACTTTTATGCTATCGAGTCCTGGGGGTATTTATACCTGACAATAGAGCTGTTGTCTTGATCCTATGTCAATTTCTTGATAATTCCAGTTGCTCCATGATTCTCAAAACTCAATGAACTATAGAACTCTCTATCCTTAGACAAGTGCAGAACTTAAGAAAGCTCAATAATCTTAGTTATCTCTGTAATCTCTATATCACTACTATTCTAGCCTCAGCCCTGTAATCAGCTCAGATCTAATAGTATTCAAGTGATTTAATAAAAGCGATTTGAGTAATCTATTCTAGCTCTATATCGTCAGTTAGGTAGCATGATTCGATACCTTTTCCATCCGATACAAAACTAAGTAATCTCAGTGTAACTCAGTCAGATCTTTTTAGAAACATAAGCAGTATCAGATTCAGTTCAGCTATATTTAGGTAAGATTTTAGGTTCAAAGGCATAAGATCCAGAGTATCCTCAGTAGTTCAGTCCCAGTTAGCAGGTGAGACCTCTTCTTTCGAGGACGAATCTCAGTTTACTATTATTGCTTCAAACTTTGTTTATTTTTAGTTGAGGGAGTTAGTTGGGGACCTGTCCCTTTAACTCTGTAGTTCAGACAGTTTAGAGGTCTTTCAGATAGATGTATTAGTATTTAGTTTTTTTGTATTATGAGTATTCATAGATCTGTTGAACCTTATGGTTAGTTTCCATATTTATTTCAGATATTATGCAATGTACAGGTACAGATATCAGTAAAGGATTAGCTCGTGGTCCTTCGGGGTCATAAGCACTGTGTGACGTCTTGGGATGGGATCTCGGGGTGTTACAAACTTTTTATCAGATCCTAAGGTTCAAGAGGGTCCTATGGAGTCTGAAAAGCCGTATCTAGTGGAGTCTTGTGCATGGGTATGTAGCGCGCCACATTTATGTACAAGAGGATACAGGATATTCTTAGGAGCAGTTTCTCTTATTTCAATGATCATTTCGTGTGAGTGAGCATAAGCTCAAGTTGGTTCTTAGTCTAATCCACTTATTTCTTCCAATTATAGAGTATGCCTCCTCACAGAGATTTTGTCTGTGGGGTTGATGACCAACCCCCACAGCTAGTAGATCCTGAGTTTTGGGCAGATTTTCAGGCACTAGACTAAGCTATGACTAATGTTCGGGGGAACCATCAGGCTGCAGCCCCACCTCAACAAGATGGGGACTCAGCCATAACCAGAATCAGAAGTTCCATGAAAATGAACTTGCCCAAATTCTTTGGGTCAGTAGTAGGTGAGGATCTGCAGCTTTATCTAGAGGAGGTGAGGAAGATCACCTAGATTATGCATGTTTCTGAGAAAGAGAGTATTGAGTTAGCATCTTATAGGTTAAAGGATGTTGCTCATGATTAGGTAGTGATATGGGAAAAGAGTAGAGGGGAGAATACAGCTCCTGTGACTTGGCTAGAGTTTCAGAGTGCTTTTCTAGATAAATTTTTCCTGCTAGAGATGAGAGAGGCTAAGGTAGAAGAGTTCATGAACCTAAGCCAAGGTTCCATGACCGTGAAAGAGTATTGTCATAATTTTAACCAATTAGCTAAGTATGCTGATAGCTGACCCTAGAGCAAGTATGAGTAAGTTTGTGACTGGTATATTCGAGTTAGTGTTGAAAGAGTGTAGAGATGCTATGATCAATAGAGATATGGATATTTTTAGGCTAATGATTCATGCATAATAGATTGAGGCAGATAAGATGAAGGAAAGAGAGAGAGTGAGTAAGAGGGCCAAGATAGGTAGTCGTGGTTTCTTACAGTCAGGGTCTCAAGGTGGTATTATTTCTTGGTATGGTTGGAGATTTTTATTCCCAGCCCATAGTAGTGCTAGTGGTGTTCATAGTTATCCACATTGTAGAGAGTGTGGAAGGTGCCACCAAGGTGTGTGTAGAGCCGGTAGTAATATGTGTTTTAGTTGTGGTGAGTGAGGATATAGAATGCAAGAATATAGAGTGCTGACTCAGAGGGGTATACTTCATGTTCTTCAGGCTCGCCTTGATAGGGAAAGATCCTCTGAAATAGACCCGGGTATGTTATGAGCCCTTTATCTTTATGACATGCATCAATAGATCCTTTGATCCCTTTTTGAGCTTATATGTTAGCATGAGTCATGCATTAGATTCAAATCTTGATCGGTCAATCATGACCCAATCTGTAGGTGCCCCACGCACCGCTCCAGTATTTCCGCAAAGTGTGTAAGCCATTAGATTCATCCCGATGCATGTTCAGATTTTCTTTATGAAGTTAGCGTCAGTCGATATTGCATTGTCAAGTCGTGCTGTCAAAAGTTAGCTTAGCCGGACATTCATGCATTAGATATGCGCATTTACTATAAATGAGTTCAGCTTGTCAGTGTGTGATCAGTCATGTATTCTTGAGAGAAGCCCAGTTATGAGTCCATGCATCATATATGCATGTGTGTTATGAGAATTCAGCTATGAGTATCATCAGTCAAGTATTATATGCTCCAGATATGAATCATGCCCAGTATGAGAACTCAGTATGTCAGTTATTCCAGTGGCGTAAGCATGCCTTAAAATATTTCCATTTCTTAAGTAGATTCTGTTGATTCATATTTTTATTCTATCAAGCGACATTCGAGGATGAATGTTCCCAAGGGGGAGATAATGTAATGCCCCACAAAATTCTCTTCCAGTCTGAGCCTTAGAGCGTATTTAGTAAAGCGAAAAATCTGAGTCTAAATGTTTCAGAAATATCTTCCCAAGTATGAAATACTTTGAATCATGTGGGAATCTATTTGAGCATGAATTAAGATCATAGAGGTTTCCTAACTCAAGGATGAGTTAAAAGCTTTCCTATCGTTCAAGTTTAAGTAACCGTCAAAATTTGAGTTAACTTCAATCACCAGAACTCCTTGAATATATCAAATTAGAGGACCTAATATATATCAAATGAAATATCTTTGAATTATATTTCCAACGATACCAATTTCGTAAAAAATAGACATCGGAGCAAAGAGTTATACCTATTTTAGTCCAGCATGTCTGGCTGGGAAACTGGTGATGATAATTGTGACAAGCCGTCACGCCCGTGAAGGCCTATCACCAATGTCGTCAGAGCTGCCTAATTTTTGACCCTGGTGATGACATTTTGTGACAAGCCATCATTCCCGTGATGGCCTATCACTAATGTCGTCAACCTTAACCAGAAACTCAAAATTTCACCCTTTTGTGACGATAATTCGTAATGGCCTATCACCAACTTGACGGCTTGTCACGGATGTCGTCACCTATTTTTTTTTCAACAATCTAAGGACATTTTTACAAGTCTATTTTGTTCATTCCCCCTCTTTTGGAAGCCTTTATAAATATGAGAACCCTCATTCAAATCCTAGTTTTTCCATTTCTCTTCCAATTCTCTAAAGAGAGAATATCTTGGGTTTTAATTCAAGAACCCTAATCTTCCAAAAATTCATCCATAATTCTTCAAGATTTCTTTAAGAATCAATTTCTTCATAGTGTGGGATTCGATAATTATTTATTACAATTTGAGATAGAGTCTCAAGCATTAGAATTCATCTAATTTCAAAGATTAAGGTATGTAGATGTTGATTCTTGGGTCCCTTTCATCCAAGAAGCTCAACAACCCTATTCAAAACTCAAAGATTTTTATGTTTATGAGTTTTTAATGATTTTTATGAGTTGAATTTGATGTTCAATGTGTTGTTGAGTTTTGATTCATGTTTTTTTACAAGATTCATGAGCCTAAAACCTAGTAGGTGGAATCTATGTGATATTTGTAATAAATCTTCCTTATGTTACTTTCTATATGATGTGTTCATGTCAAATGGGTGTAGAAATGGTTGAATTAGCAAAGCATTTTCCCCCTAGGTTTGATAAAGAGCTTAGGTGAAGCATAAGGGTCATTCTAGCATGTTGAAGATGAAACCCCAAATTGTGAGTTAGTTTATGCATGCCTAGTGTTTGATAAAATGCCTAAGTGAATGAATTATTCCATGATAGTATGAAGTTTCCTTAAGCCATGTGATATCCAAACACATGTCAAGATTGATATAGGAATGAAATAGTTGAGGTAAAACGTTGTTGAATTGAGTACAATCTAATTGCATGTTTCCCCTACATTATTATATGATTATGTTTTCGAGATGCTTAAAGTGACCCCTTGGCGACTGTGACGATGAATAAGATGTTTTTGATCATTAAATTCTTGAGGTGATGTCTTGAATGATTATAATGATGAATGAATGATTATAATGATACATGAATGATTGTGATGATATATGAACGATCGTGATGATGAATGAATGATTATGCTTTACTTTTATGCTATCGTGTTCTGAGGGTATTTATACCCAACAACAGAACTCTTGTCTAGATCCCATGTTAGTTTATCGATAATTCTAATCGAGCCATGTTTCTCAGAACTCCGTAAACTATAGAAATCTGTATCCTCAGATAGGTGCAGAACTTAAGAAAGCTCAATAATCTCAGTTATCTCTGTAATCTCTGTATCACTAGTAATCTAGCCTCAGCCCTCTAATCAGCTCAGATCTAACAGTATTCAAGTGGTTTAATTCTAATATCAGAAGCGATTTGAGTAATCTATTCCAGCTCTATATCATCAGTCAGGTACCATGATTTGATACCTTTTTCGTCGGATATAGAACTAAGTAATCTCAGAGTAACTCAGTCAGATATTTTTAGAAACATGATCAGTATCAGATTTAGTTTAGTTTTATTCAGTTAAGATTTTAGGTTCAGAGTCATAGGATCCAGAGTATCCTCAGCAGTTCAGTCCCAGTCAGCAGCAGTAGCAGTGAGTCATCTTCTTTTGAGGATGAATCTCAGTTTACTATTATTGCTTCAGAGTTTGTTTATTTTCAGTTGAGGGAGTTAGTTGGGGAACTATCCCTTCAACTTTGTAGTTAAGACAGTTTAGAGTCTTTTCAGATGAATGTATTAGTATTCAGTTTTTCTGTATTATGAGTATTCATAGATGAGTTGAACCTTATGGTTAGTTTCCGCATTTATGTCAGATATTATGCAGTGTATAGGTACAGATATCAGTAAAGGCTTAACTTGTGGTCCTATGGGGTCATAAGAACCATGTGACATGACAGGATGGGATCTCGGGGCATTACATTATCGAAAGTGGTATTGCCATTTCACGAACTATCTTGCAGGTTTATTCTTCTTCATCAATAATAGCAGGATTATCATGACCATCTTTGATTTGTGGAATACGGGGGAGAAGGATTAGTTCTCTCTTTAATTGATGGAAGTGTTGCATAGATTCAGGGCTTGGTTCAATCAACTCTTGATCCCTTGCCATCTTACTAGCCTAAAAACCTTTTTCCTTCCAATACAAAACCAAGACCAAGTGTAAATCACCAACAAAATCTAAAAAGTAGAACGAAAACAAAAATAGTTGCCCAATTACAAGTCCCCAACAACATCGTCAAAAACTTACCAGCAGTCAGGCGCACACGCAAGTGTACGTGGTGTACCAAGTAATATAGTGGCCTTAAAGAAAGAAAAGTATCGATTCCACAGAGACTTGTTCAAACAACTATCAAATTCTAGTTCACTTATTAAGTTTAACTTAATGCGAAGTAACCAAAAAGAGTTTGAAGATTTGTAAAACAAAATGTAAAGTAAACAATGGGTTAAATAAAAGACTTGATACAATCAATAGAGTAAAGCCCAGGGTTAAAGCACTTTGAGCAATCATACTAAGTTATTGAAATTCATTCGTTAACTTGCTTATCTTAGTTGTTGATTCATAGGGTTTATCGCATGATCATGGTCTCTCGACATCTAATCCTCTACCTAACTTGAACATTACAACTAAATCTTTGAGCGGGGATGTAATAATCCAATTAGGTGTTTAAAGCTATGATCCTACTCGTGAACCAAGCAAGGTTCTAGGTACATCCCTTTCCTAGATGCTAATTCAAATTCCTTATTTCATAAAGGAATAAGAACCTAACTTTGTTTATCCCGACGTTCTCTCTTCCTATTAAGCCTCCCGAGATCACAAGCTCAACAATATGTATATTCTATGGGTTTCGAATCCTTAAAATAGTTAAAACAAGGATAAATAAACAACCAAAGATGATAAGCAAATCAAACAAAATCAATTCAAAATAATAGTGGTCATGTTCTTGTCTTTAACCCCGAAAAGGGGGCATTTATCCATTAATCGCCATAATCATGATCTAAATACTTGAATACATAATCAAATCTATTCAAAAGCTAAAGTTTAAGAATCAAAACCCTAAATAAAATATTTAGCAGCCCCTCACAATGCTCCAAGAAGTACAAAGATGATAAACAAAGTGTATAAGGGGTGTAGTTATAGTGACTAAAAACGAACATTTTGGAGTCATTGGCATGCCAGGAACCTTAGGCACCGGTTTAGGGCCTTTCCACGATCTTGGGGTAATCCTAGAAAGTAAATTATAGTAGCTCAGTGCAACAAGGGCATATCACAGAGCCTATGAACCTCTATATGGGTGTGGCACATCTTTATGTCAAAATCAGAAACTTGTGTCCTCCTATAAATAGGACCCTTAAACATTAAGTTACAAACCTTGGACGACCTTGAAACTTTGAGCGAGGATGGAGAACACTTCAATTAAGGTTTTTATTCCATTATATTGGTTTATATATGGATTTTAACATGTATTCTATCATTCTGGTTATGGTTTTCCATGAGCGGCTAAACATTATTTTATGAGGTTAAGGCCAAGAACATGATTACTCTTGTTATGAATTGACTTGGTTTTGATTATTTATCATCTTTGGTTGTTTATTTATCCCTGTAATCACTATTTTATGGATTTACAACCCTTATAATACATCCATTGTAATCTTGTGAGCCCAAAAGGTGGAACAAGAGGATAGAACGTGGGGTAAATAAAATAGGATTGTAATCTTCTACAGAATGAAGTTATAATTTGCATTTAGGATAGAAATATACCTACATGCCCTATTTGGTTCACTTACAGGATTAAATATGAATGCATTTAACTTAGTTTTGATATTCCTTCCCAATGATGTAGTTGTGGGTCTAAGTTATATAGGTGAGAGACTCGAATGACCATTATCATAATATCAACCCGGTGAATCAACAACCAAGATCAGTAACATAACCAATGAAGTTCAATAGCATAGTATGATTGTTCGTAGAACCTTAACCCTAGATTTATCTCCAATGATTTTCCAAAGCCTTTAATTTTCCGTCTTATGAAGTTTACTTTATTCTCAACTTTCAACTCTCTTGGTTACATTTGCACAAATGAAATTGCAATAGTTAAACTTGAATTGAATAGTTTTTAACACAAGCCTCTCTGGGACAGATACTTGACTTGTAAAAGGCTACGTTACTACTTGGTGGGACCACGTATACTTGCATGTTCGCTTGGGCGCAATAAATATCATAATCCTTATGAAACACCAACCATCAATATTGTCTAGCATTAAGTTCTCTTTGGATCATAAAATGGTGAAGGCTTTGATGATCGGTGAAAATCTCATAATGCACACCATAAATATAATGCCTCCAATTATTAAGCGTGAAAACTACCACCGCCAACTCCAAATCATGAGTGGGGCAGTTGTGTTCATGCACCTTAAGCTATCTAGAAGTATAAGAAATAACATGACCCTGCTGCATCAATACACAATCCAAACCAACACCAGAAGCATCATAAAACACAATGAATCCCTTACTTTTAATAAGAAGAGCTAAAACAGGAACTGAAGTGAAAAAATCCTTAAGCTTTCCGAAGATCGACTCACAGTCCTTGGACTATCAGAAAGGAACATCCTTTCGAGTCAATCTGGTCATAGGGGATGAAATAGTAGCAAAGCCTCAATGATGCATCGATATAAACCGACCAACCTAATGAAGCTATGGACCTGAGTTGGAGATGTGAGTCAAGCCTAACCATGAATCACCTTAATCATAGTCGAGTCTACCATAATTCCGTCCTTAGACACCACATGTCCAAGAAATGTCACCGAATCAAGCCAAAACTCACACTTAGATACCTTGGTAAAAAGTACATGATCTCTCAAAGTCTGGAGCATAATCCTCAAATGCTACACTTTCTCCTCTCTACACCTTAAATACACTAGGATGTCGTCAATGAACACAATCAAGAAAGAATCTGAATAAGGCCTAAATACTCAATTAATTAAATCCATGAATGCGGTTGGGACATTAATCAACCCAAATGACACCACCAAGAACTCATAGTGACCATAACGGGTCCTAAAGGTTGTCTTAGGGATATCCCCGGCCTGAATCCTCAACTGATGAAAATAAGATATGAAATCAATATTAGAAAACACTGCCGTATCCTGAAGCTCGTCAAATAAATCATCAATGTGAGTCATAGGATAATGGTTCTTCACTGTAACCTTATTGAGCTGTATGTGATCAATACACATATCCATGGAAATAACTTTCTTCCTAGAAAACAATACAGAAGCTCCCCAAGCATACATAATCAGTCTTATAAGACCCTTACAAAGAAGATGCTAAAGATGATAATTCAGCTCCTTAAACTTGGAAGGAGCCATATGGTAAGGTTCCATAGAAATAGGTCGAGTTCCAGGCTCGATATTAATAGAAAACTCATTCACATGGACAGGGGGAAACTAGGTAGGTTGATAGAGAATACATCAGGAAACTCACAAACAACAAGAATAAAGTTAATCGATGGACTCTCCACACTAATATCACAAATATAATCAAGATAAGACTTGTAACCTCTTAAAATAAGCCTTCAAGCATGAACATAAGAAATAATCCCTATCAAATTGTAGCTAACGACCACCTGCCACATGACTGGTGGTATGTCGAGCATGGCTAGGATAATGGTCATGGCAAAATAATCCATGATCGTATGATAGTGGGATAACCATTCTATGCCTAGAATCAAATTAAATTCCACCATATCTAAAATAATAAGATCAGTGTAAGTATCAATATATCTAGCAGTCATAACGCAAAATCTGAAAGCTTGATCCACTTTTAAAGAATCACCCATGGGAGTAGATACACATAATGGTGCAGATAATAAATCACAAGACAATTCCTACTGAGGTAAATAATAAGTAGATATATAATATTAAGTTGATCTCAGATCAAATCAAGAAATCTCCAACCGGTGGCACACTAAAATTAAACCTATAATTATAGCATCCGAAGTCTCATCCTCAGGCCTAGCAAGTACTTTATAGAACTAACCGCACCTGCCACTTGGTTGGGCACCTAACTGATCTCCTATCCTACCTACTTGATAAACTCCTCGAGTATCTTAGAAACTACCCCTACGACTGTGAGAACCATATCTAGCCGAGGGATGAATTGCTCTAATAGGGGAATCACCCTAAGCTGAAACAACAATCTCCCCATGACTAGGGAAATCTCATGAATAGTGACCATGAGATACACAAGTGAAACATAAAATATGAGATAAAACAAAACCAACAGATATAGTTGACTGGAAGTAACCACCACAACTAGAATAACTAGAAGCTAAAACTCTTAAAGACTGACCACTGCCCTTACCAAGGCAATCACTAGCACTACATTGACTTGCATCAGTAATCTAAAGTACTACCTAAACTGGTCGACAAGGTTAACTTTGAGGCTGATAGGATGGTTGCAGAGGATACCTACTCTAAGAAATACTATCTTTATGTTAGGAACTACGATGGCTCCTTCTAAATCTACCCTAAAATCTAGGACTCTTATCATGGCCCTCACGGCCCTCACAATGCATCAGATCACTTGAGTATGATTTGATACCTCAACAGAAGACCTACCTACAATAACTAAACTCTGAGTAGATATAGAAATGGGAAGTCTCATCACTCTAATAAAGTAATGAACTCTCTCATACTCGGTATCCAGAATAGAAGTCGTATTCCTATCCAACTTATGAAAATGAGCCTCATACTCTACAGCTGTCATGGTGACCTACTCCAATCTCAAGAACTGATTCTTTAAATAATCTCTAAGGCTGCAATGCATGTACTTCTCCCAGAATATCTTAGATAACTGAGTCCAAGACAAAGGAGAAGATCCAGCTAGTCTAAAATCCATAAAACCTCTCCACCAATGTCGACCAGCCAAATCCAACATAAATATAGTGTAATCTACACCACGAGTCTCAACTAGGCCCAAATTATGGAGCTTATCCTCACAAGTAATCAGGAACTTATGCGCATCCTTGCATGGAGCACTTAAAAATCTAGTCAAAGCTAATCTCAAGAATCTACCCAACCTAATTTTTTCTTCAGAAGAAATAGCAGGCTCAGAAGCCATTAGATAGAAACTATTGACTGAGAAAATACCAGTGTAGGAGTAATCTCATCTCTGGGAGCCACAGTTATAGGCTACACCCCCATGTCTATATCACTCTGATCAGTAAACTGTGCATCATCAAATGGTGCACCAGCAACTAAACCCAACAACTAAAACAAAGTATCCTTGAGCACTGAAGAAAAAATAAATCCTAGTGGAGCCTGGTCTGGTCCTTGGCCCACCGCTAGCTGGGGTGGAAGAATCTCTTGCTCAGGAGCGAGAATAGGTCATAGGGAAGGCGACCTTTCCTGGCCCCTAGTTAGGGACATATCTCCCATATACTCATGACCTCTAAGTTATCCACAAATAGAAATAGGATCCCTAGGATCTATCTCGGGACCCTCATCTCATATAGCGTAGAACGTGTCTTGTCTATCTATAAAAGTGTAATGTCAAAGGAACACTACTTCAAACCAACTAAGACTCTTAGTATGCTATGAGTAAAAGAAGTGAAGCACTCCTAATGCCTACTAAAGAGAGGAAACAGACATCATAGTTCCAATCTACAAGACTCTTCTATTCATTTTCTCTTATACAAACAATACCGATGAAGCCTAGTCTATGATACCAATTTGTCACGACCCAATATATGAGTCGTGATGGCACTTACTAAATCCCACCAGTATATAAGCCAAACCATAACTAAGAGCAAATACAATGGGTTAATTTTATAGAAAATATACAACATAGGTGATATTTTAGATCACAATATATAAATAAGCAAGGTGTTCTAAATACATAAACTTTTAAATACATGATACCATTCCACAATCTGGTAGATCCAGTGTAAGAGAATCTAATAAAAATAATACAAAACCAAATATTTAGAATAGTCAATACATATGTCTCGACTCAAAAGACTGAATATAAAAGGTAGAAGGAAATGGGTGACAAGACTCCAAGAGCTCACCCTATCTTTAAAAATCAACCACTGCATGAGCGCCAATAAATAATGACAACTAGTACAT